>NW_008665780.1:178786-194819 GCF_000695815.1 Acanthisitta chloris
GTTCTTTAAAGAATGTTGTTGCATCGGTAACCAAATAGGCCACTTTCCCCAGCTAGCAATGGTTCGACTTGTTGTGTAACTTCAATATTATTCAACAAATCGACAGGTCATTCCCTCTAAGAAGTTTTCAAGTCATGTATGCCAGGTTTTGATGGTTCCCTGAAGGAATGCTATGTGATTAAAAATCCACTTCATTGGATTAGTCTTCTATTTTAATAGAAGGCATTCTTACACAATAGTTAATATGTTTAACAAATGGATTATTTAAATGCAGATGACATTTGGCATGTTGGCTATATTATTTTCATGAATAATGAATTGGAGCTCTGCCGTGCACTTAAAGGATCAGCCCAATGCACAGCCCAAGGAAAGTTGAATGCTGATTTATGAGCACCATTTTTGTTTTCCTACAGTTCATGACGAGGTGTAATAGGGTGTCTGACAAAGCATAGACAGGAAATGAACCCTGGCATCAAAACCTAACCCGTTACATCTGCACTTAATTAATTTTTGCAGGTGATAAAAGATTTAAAGACAAAATATGTTAAAGGGGTTTTGAAGTGCAGGGCTTAATAGTCTAAATCTTGTTCATATCTGCACTCATAATTAAATCTTATTGTGGAGTCATGGCCTTACCATCTAGCACTTTTGTTCAGTTAAACATGCGTACTGGCTGTTGAAGAGAAGCAGAGAAAGGGGGAGTTGTGGGAGAAGGAATGGCAAGTGAAAAATGAGTGGTAGAATAAGTATAAGGATAGTTTAAATATTATTAGAATCTTTTTCAAATATTTCTCAGACTGTTCTACTATCACTTAGAAACATAACTATAAACTGTCAGAAACCAGTATTTCTAAAAAATTCTACTATATATTGTGTCTGTTTGCTGACTTGAATCTTTCAGTTCATTGAGTTTTATTGCTGTAAATGCTGGCCAAAAGTGACCTCTGTTTATTCTCATTTTTTAATAGGAAAAGACTCTTCAAAGTTTGCATTTTGAGAATATTTTTAAGTCTTTTTGTCGATAAGTGTTACATCCACCTTGTTGAGAGAAGTAAAATCTTCCCTTTGACCTACTTAGTCAATAAGCACTTAGAAATTCAGCTTCAGTTTTTCACGGCAAGGTTAAATGTGTGAATTATTACCTGTGCAAATGATTACCTGTGAAGCTGCCTATCCTTACCCTGGAAAGTAGATAGGGAATACTCAGCCTCTCTCTAACTCTGTCCCATTGGCCAAAATAACTCAGCTGGTGAAAAGGAAGAAATATATATCCGATGCAGGTTACTTCATTCCTGGAGCAGTTGCAGTCCAGTCCCTAGTCTTCTCCATCATCAGAGCATTGACATACAAAGATTCATATGGAAAATTTCTTATGCATGCAAACTATGGATAAATCACAGGATGAACTGAAAGAACGAGCATTTTAATAATGATGTCTTTTTTCCCACCCATGGAGAGTTTGGGACATCTGAAGGAAAGAATGGAATTACAGATGTTAGACTTGAAATTTACCTTTAAGCCTATATTTTGATAGTGACTAGTACAGCTGGATCCCATGCAAGTTGGCAGTTATACATGTTATACAATACAATGTAACATATAAATACTGAAAAGTAACATCCAATCCCACGTGCTAAAGTATATTCCAGTTACAAATTGTGTAGTCTTCATAGGTGCTACATCCATATGAACTCTTAATTTGTTAATTTTCAATCATCCCTTCATTTATTTCTACACTAAAGTGAAAGACCTTTCTGACAGTTTTTCTTCCTCATTCCACCATTTGGCTAAATCTCCATCTTTGAACTGACTTATATACCCTGAATACATTTGACCTACTAAGGGCAGAATATGAACATCCGCAGTCTTAAAGAACACATTCCTTTGTCTAACCAGAGAAGTTACTGCTCCTCAAAACGGAGTAACCCTTGGTGGAATTAAAGTTTAGACAAGAAAGATAGCTTTGAGATTTGAACAATAAAACATAGTAAGTAAGAAAATCTCTGTATGGCCCTTTAATATTTTTTCTTCTCATTTGGATAAACTGTTACAGTGAGAATATATCTAAAGCCCCAAATATGCATGGAAAAGAAAGACTAATAAAAATCATAAAATGAAGTCCTATTGTGTTTTCAGTCACAGTCCCTGCAGATCTATGTATGGGGCCAGCATTGCTTCTCAAGTTGTTGCAATCCTTGTTCCAAGATGATCCATACTTGCATCTATGTTAGCAGGTTATGAGTCTGTTTTGGAGTAAATCAATTAATTCCATCATAGCTGAAGACTGAATGGGATTATCAGGTTAGTTTGCATGCCAGATTTTACATCATTTGCCAGTCAGAGCCCTTTAATGCTATCCTGGCAGCCTCAAATCTCCAACACCCTCACACTAGTGAGTACTCCTTTGCACCCCTAATGTGTTACATTTAACCTTGGCATTAAGTCGCAGTTGAGCTGTAACTCCATCCTCATGTTGTTTCAAGTACTTTCAACTGAGAAAAGAAAAGAAACCATTATAATATGACCCTACAAAGGTCTCAGTGGAGGTCTAAGACAAGCACAATGCAGTACAAGTATGACTCAATGTAGAGAGTTCTGCACAATGTGGATGAACAATGTCATGGGCCACATCAGCTGGCAAAGAGGGCAAGCAATGGTCAGTGCTTGCTGTGCTGTTGGCAATGTATACCTTGAACCTTTCTGGAGTCTAGGAATTCTGAGGAAAGTGTGACCATTGTTCCTCTGATAATAAATTTGGTTTAGACCTCATAACATTTGTAAAATAAATACAATCTTGGTGACAGTGTTGCCAATCAGAGTACCTTGTCTGTCCTCCTTTTTAATTCTCTCTTTAAATCAGAAATTACAAAGGAATAGCTTAAAGGAGGAAAATCAACAATATCTATAACTTCTCAGCTTCTTAGAAATGCCAGTGGAGAAGCTTTTTTTTTTGACTTTTCCTATACTAAAAGGCAAGTGGATTTTCCCTTTTCACTTGTAAAATTCCTGTGTGCCTAACCACTGAGTACAGTAGTAGAACTGTGAAAACAAAACTTAAAAAAGTGGGAAAGTCTGCATCATCAGCCTTTGTTATATGGAATACTGTCAGCATTTCTTTTTAAGTATTTTATTTAATGACAGGATTTTATTCACTGTTGTTATATAATGTTTGAAATATGGAGACTGGCCAAGGTCACTCCTTGATTGTGGAAGGCACCATCCTATCTGCCAGATGATTTAATAGCTAATGAGATCATATTCCAATGTCTTCAACTGTTGCCGTCATGATTTTGCAAAAATGAAGTATGAAGTCCTTTCCGCATCTGGCATCTCTTTTGATGTGGATCTAACTGCTGAGGGACTGAACTGAACTGAATGTTTCAAGAAAGCCAATTTACTCAGCTGGTCGCAGAGCCTTTGACCTCAATAGTGGAACTTGGCAAATCAATGAATACTCTTATGTTTAGTGTTCTGTCAAGAATTGTGAAAAAGCTCTGTAAACCATAGATCCTTCTGCAAAATACTAGTTTGTAGTTTAAACATTAGTCTTTCTTCAGAGGCCAATGAGGCTAGTTAATTAAGCCTGAGGGGTTATGAACTGTTGGCAGTTAATAAGTCATAAAATTCCTCCATAAAACAGGATGCTAGATTCCATCACTGAGGCAAGGAGTACAAAGAGCCGGTGTATAAATATCTAATTGTACAAAAGGACTGGGATTTCTCAATGACTGCTCATCTGGAGTCTCCAGGGCACGCTCGCTATGGTTTCCTGATTTTTAGAAGCCAGTTTAAAAAATGAGTGCATTAAAGAGTAATTTGCCTGAAAGTTCAGGAAGTATGGGGTGGTGAAGGGAGGGGGAAAGGGAAAGACAAAAGGAGGGCAGGGGAGAGGGAGAGAAACTCAGAGAGAGAGAGGAGGGGGGTGTAAAAGAAAGCAGAACTGAGCTCTCTACACTGAGTTGGACATTATTACATTTGTCATCTGTTTTCTTTCTCCTTTAGGATGTTCACCATGGCAACGGTACACAGCAGGCTTTTTATGCTGACCCCAGCATCCTGTATGTTTCCCTCCATCGCTATGATGAAGGCAACTTCTTCCCCGGCAGTGGAGCCCCAAATGAGGTTAGGTTTATTTCTTTAGAGCCCCATTTTTATTTGTATCTTTCAGGTAATTGCATTGCATGATTACCCCTAATTTTCTTGTCCTTCTCTGGTTCTTTAAATTACACCAGATTACCAAATTGTCCACTGGGAGCAGGGGACCAGTGGAGAACAAGTGCATAACCCAGAGCAGTCCTTGTCAAACAAGGCTTGGCTGATCTGACATGTTGTTTGATGTTTGTTTCTAAAGCACACTTGAGAAATTTTTCTTTTTTTTCCCTTTTCCCTCTCTCATTTCCTCCTCCTTTTTCCTCTTCTTCACTCCTTTTGGCATTTTATTCCTACTTTTCAGGTTGGAAGTGGCCCTGGTGAAGGGTTTAACATAAATATTGCTTGGACAGGTGGCTTGGATCCTCCTATGGGTGATGTTGAGTATCTCACAGCATTCAGGTTGGTACCTTCTAAAGTTTTGAAAACTGGTTGTAGAACATGAAGCACATGAATAAGAGTTAATGTAATATTGAAAGTCAGGAGAATGAACCATGGTGAAACTAACTTAATCCTGGTATCCTGGTATATGAGCGTTTGGTAAATAATAAAATTGAATAATTTAGCTGTTGTGATCATCCACTCAGAATTGACAAAATATTTCTAATTATTTAAATGATCACTTGTTTTTTCCTTATTAAATGATGCCAATGAAATTACTTGAGCTTGTTCACTTTTGTACTGATAAGGTATAAATGGAAGTATTTATACCAGGCAGAAGAAAGCTACTGTTCACTTTCACATTGATTGCTGCTACATGCAAACAGGGCATAGAGAAAGCAATGTGAAGTATGGTCTAAATCCAGTGTTCCTCTTTCACTTAAAGGACTCATCATGATGCTCACAGATTTGAACAATTAGCTTTTTCTGCAAATTGCAGTAAAGTGTTACTTACTTACAAGTAAATAATTGTCTTAGTAATAATGATAGGAAATATATGCTGTATTTCTCTTTGCTTTCGATAGCTCATTCTTAATGATATTTTATAGGTGATGCATAATAATCTTTAGTCTTATTTTCATGGGACCATGGGAGATAAAACCAGTTTAAACCACTATCTTTTAGAATTTCAGTAGTCCTATCTTAGATACACCATTTCCTTTCATTGTAAAGCAGTCCAGTGGAAGAGTTTAGTGAGCACTCACCTTTCAAGATTGGGCAAATGCTACATATTTGAAAAGAGGTTTCATATAGTGGAAAATGATATGTAAGAAAGGCTATGAGACAACCAACATATGCCTCTTCCAAGACATTTAGCTTGAAGTAGTGCATTTACCTTAGACAGCTTTTGAGTATGTTCTATTGCAAATACATAACAAAAAGCATGGACCTCTTGTTTGGTTTGCGGGGGGGTGGGGGGTTGTGTATATTTCTTTTGCCAAAGAGCTCCTGTGGAGTCCATGAAATAGTAGGCAGAGCTTCTGATAAACAACACACCTGCATTCAAAATATTGCCTCAAGCTCTTTCCAAGGTATCTCTCATACTTTGATGAGATTTTTACGTGAATTCAGGAACTGGATGATTCAAATCGCTGGTGTTAGTGTCTGATATTAACATATCTGGTATTACAACTCCATCATTCTTGATCTGGATCCAAACTGTCCCACTAACGACATAGATAATGTGGCCATCTAATGATGCAGAGAATAGTGGTCCCAACTTATTCAACAGAACTCATGTGATCATGGGACTGTAATCATAATTGGTACCCCTGCTATACTGATGACAAATTCCTGGCCTTAATAGTATGTTTACAAATACATACTTCATGGTTCTAGTTTAAGGCACAGTAGTAAATAGTGTGGAGCAGGTCATATTGCTGCTGTGCCTATTACACTTCTTCAGAGTTAGAGGGAATTCAATCTCTGTGCCTAAGCAAAGCAGCACCATTCAGGAAAATAAAATTCATTTAGGCCACTGCACACTGACTAAGGATGTGCAGATGTGCACTTAATCATAATTTTATTTTTTTAAGACAGATAAATGCAAGTAAATTTTAGGATCTCCCTTTAAAAAACTGTTGATGGTGAAATATTTAACGCTGCTATTTTAAGTTCATCCATTTAACTTTGTGATTAATGTTGTAATTAATGTGAAAGGTATACATTGTGTTGAATAGTTGCCTTTTTTTTTTTTAAAGAATTATAATATCCTTGACTGATTACAATAGATACTGCTGTTTTCCTTTTCTCCAAGCAAGCAGCAACAACAGGAAATGTTTCCCTACAAAAAAAAAGGCACAGGCTTTGTACCCTCTGTAGCATTTATTGATATGGATTTGGTATGACTGGTGTGACAATTTTGAGTGGGGATCAATGAAACAAACAGCATGGAATCTTGAAGGGCGAATACAAATATGTATAAATTGCATAGGATAGACCAGGTAGCTATTTTCTATGGATCTCATTTGAATGGTAGGTAAATTTGCAACTCCTAGTAAAAAGTGACTTAATCCATGGATCAGAATCTATCCCCACTGTTATCCAAAATATCACCAATTACATAGCCTGAGTTCTCAGTTTGGCCGGAACAGAATTGTGAGACAGTAGTCAGGCAAGAGAGATCCACAGTTCAGTCCTTTAGCCATAGATAGAAAGGAAGGTATAGTCTTGGAAAAAATCAATAGAAGAGTTGCCACAATATCCTAGCAAGTCAGCTGGTCTGGAATTTTGACCTGGAACAAGTCAGTTTTTTGTAGATGGGAAAATGTTGGGGTTTTTGGGTTCTATTAAGTTAATGCTTTTATAGACAGACTTACAGAGAAGATCCAAACAAATGTGTGGAGAAAATGTTGAACATCTTCAATTTTAAGAGAAAAATAAGGGACAAAATGGAGAGATTTTCTCTTCATACCTACACTCCAGTAGACAGAGATTAAGCAGTATTCAGTTCCTAGCAAAGGCAGCAGAAGTGGGTGTTGGTGGAGGTCATCTCTACGATAACCAAGGTGTCAATAAGTTTGTAGATGGGTGGAGTTTGTTTGGAGAGAAGCCAAGGCTTCTTGCTATCTGTCTGCCTCCAGACCCTAATCCTCTGAGTTCTTAGGAGCTGAGAAATTTGCATTTAAATCATCTAAAACTCCCTAGGAGGTGCACATAACCTTCATTTTCTCACCAGCAAAGCCCTAATTTCATCCTAGAATTGCACCAAGCACATACTTGAAGTGTTACCAGCCTTGACACTTGGTAGATAGTTACTGCTTGATTGACTGTCAAATTTCACAGCAGAGATCCTTTTGAATGATAACATCCACAGAAGAAGAGACTGAGGGTTTTTTTTCTGTCTCTCGAGTTTAACTCATAATCAGGTATTATATATGACAATGTATTTGATATGGGGTATATTGTTCTTAGGCCAGAATATACTTGTAGAAGAGTGCAAGCATTTATACACACACACACATTTTTATATATATATATATATATGCACACATGCAGGTAGCGGAATATTAGTTATTTTCCACTGCATAATTCACTAGATAAATCTATTTTGAGTAAATATTGTTAGGACAGAATAAGATTCCACCTCACTACTCCTCCAAACTGTTCAAGAAAATATTTCTATTGCTTCAGGAAACAAACAGCTTTCATGTGTAAAAACACAGAAAATTTTGAAGGCATAACACAGAGTAATCACTTCTAAGGCATGCTGAGCGAGTGGCTGCACTAGGACTCTAGTGGGAAATAGGAAAAATTATGGTGCTGGTTTGTGTCTACCATTTTGATTTCAGTGCTCTATGCAGAGTCTTTATTGTATTTTTCATCTAATTCTTTCTATTGCAAAATCAAATTTAAATGGCTGTATCCAGTTCGAAGATGCAGACTGTTCACTCATTTATAAAATTACGTTTTCATTCCTTTCCCATTTTTGCTAAGAAAGTAAGTTTGCTCATTTTAACTACAAGGCGGTAGTAGAAAATGTAGGAGGGAGAAGTTTCTGTAGAATGGAAAAGAACTGTAATAATCAAATCAATATACCTTTTAATTTTGCCAGAAAAGTGTTGTTTGATGTTTACCATAGTTAAGCAACTGATCTATCTGCAAAAATCCTTGAAATAATTACATTTTTCTAAAGGACAGGCATCTCTTCTTTTCTTCTAAGATAACAAAAAAGCACAGATCTTTTCCATTATTTTCAAGGCCTGAAATATCCCTCTAGAGAGTTTGTTTCATCATTAACTTCCACCTATTCAGGTTAAATTTGCTTTAATCTCTTTGAAAGCAATAGGAGATGGTGGCTATTTTCTAAGAGGATGATTCTACACTCAAGTTTATGAGGATGTAATCCACTCTCTTCTGCCAACAGTTATAGAAAAAAAGAAGAGCAATGGTTGGCTAGTAATGTTCAAATAATTATTTTCATAAGCTCTACATTATACCAGATGTGCTCAGTTTACTGTCTGCAGGCAGCAGACAGAGGCTCAGGTCTGTGTTGTACATGCACATGTGTGCATGTGTGTACTTGGAGTTTACAGAGGACAGGAGAGATGTGTTTGCATAGAGGAGAATATAGAAGAATATAGAAGACACAGAAATGGAAACAAATACGAATGTTCAGAAGAGTGAGGGAGAAGCAAGAGACAGAAGGAAACTGGGGTGTGCCTTCCAACCGCTTTGCACTGCTTTTATTCAACAAAGGAGTTGTAAATTTAGCTTAACCAGCCAGTATGCTCTGGCTGCTTTGCACTACTCCAGAGTAGCATAAAACAGCCACAGCATATCAATGAACCTGGCCATAAAATCTTGCATAAAATGAAATGTGTGTGTGTGTATGATTCTTGGAATGATTAGAAGTAGCTCATGATAATATCTTTTAGGAGTCACATGTTTAATTTAAGAAGGTGATCAAATTCAAAAGAAATAAGTGGTGTTAAGGCAGAGTTAAGGATGAACTATATCCATGATTTGACTTAATTATAATT
Source organism: Acanthisitta chloris (assembly GCF_000695815.1). Lineage (NCBI taxonomy): Eukaryota > Metazoa > Chordata > Aves > Passeriformes > Acanthisittidae > Acanthisitta > Acanthisitta chloris. The sequence goes on from NW_008665780.1 coordinate 187,858, forward strand.
ATAGCACAACTTTTGTAAATATCCTAAAAATTTTAAATAAAGTTCAAAATTAAACTCATGCTTGAAACTATATATGTTAAAACTTTAAAAAGAAAGAAAATTAAGGTATGCAGAAAATCTTCACCCTGTCTTGCAGTTCTTGCTTGGTTTTGGGAGGAAATAAATATATTTAAAACTCTGTATTCTAATCTCTGGTCAAAAATATAAAGAAATATTCATTGTCATCTATCTTACAGGGCATAGTTAAGGTTGTTTGAGAGATCACTTTGATGTATATGAACTCTTTTTTTTTCTTTAGTTTTGCATTACTTGATCTGATGGCATTCAATTTTGATATTTCAAATGAAAAATTTTATAAATATACTTCTGTTGTTTTCAAAAATATTCTCCCTGTTAACTCTGTTTCAGCATAGGTACTGACTATAGCTTTTCTGTATTTTTCAAGTTACAATTTAAGACAGAAGCCCTAAGAAGAACACTATATTGTTATATTTGCCTTATGTTTTTCTCATATAAGTATACATAGATAGCATATATTTGTATAAATTATTTTAATTTTCCTTTAAATTTTACTTTTATAACTTTGTGTTCACTAAGGAATTGGAGATAACAACTTTAAGAAGTTGCATGTATCCTGTTAGTATTGAGTTTCATGGTCTTAAGTATATGCATCTGAAAAACAAAAATTCTTTGGTTTTTTCAAATCACTAGTCTTCCACTTGTGTTGTGTCCATTTTTTCATGTACTACATGTGTGGATGAAACCCACATTCTTGCCTATCCACATTTATTATTTTAAATACATTTGTATGATCTGTATCATGTCCTTTTCTGTTTTTCTTCTCTCAAAACACACTATTTCTGGTCTTTTTCAATCTCTCTTCATTTAGAAATGTATCCTGTTGCCAAATCATTTTAATAGCTCATCTCTGAAGCTTGGCTATTTTCTGGAAATGAGCTAAATACACCACATGAGGGCGAACAATTGATTTATATTATTTTGAATATTATTATGGATTTCTTTGACATCATTGCTCTGCAGTATTGTATAACTCTCTGACTGAGTAGAAACCTTAGTTTCTGATAAACATAGCAAAAGAATGCAGAAGACAAAACTCTACTTTTTTTCTTAGCTGTACCTATTTACAGTAAGACATAGTACAATGGTATATTGCTGACAGTGCTAGGTATCCACAGTCCTTCTACGTTGTTATGGGCAATGTTTTTATGAAGAAAAATATGACCAAACAGAATGAAGCCATGGAAGATCTAGGAAGTCTGAACAATGGTTTCTGTATGGATGTATATAGTTTGCTTTGTCACCCACAGCAGTTTGCAGAGTTATAACTTGCAATTTCGATCAGTTTTTAATTTCTGACATTGTCCACTTCTATCGAGTGTCTTTAAAAGATGTACATTTCAACTAGAGATGCCTTTCTTTTTCCTTCTTCCATAGAAAATGTCTTAGGAGAATTCAAAGAAAAGCATGCCAAACAGCTATAGAAATATAACTGGAGTGCCTGAGCAGTTTCTTTTGCAGGAGTTTGAAGAATGTAGAAGTTTGCTCAGAATAATTTTTTTTTAAAATCTGCTTAGTATAAGTTTCATATGTAAATATTCAATTGTGCTGATGTATTTTGGCTTTAGAATATTTTTAGAGTGTGATGGGGAAGGTTTTGTAATAACGGTAAATTTTCATACTTTTTTCTTTTTCCCTGACAAATGTTTTAGCATTCAGATGATCAGTATCACGGGGATAGGGACAGAGTCCTTAGGAAATGGAGAAGTAGAGTTAAAAGCAGTTGAAACACTGGTATAAACAGCTTTCCAACATTTTGTTATACTTCAAAGTTCACCATAAAACTAAAACTGGCAACAGTGTTTATAACCTGTGACCTCTTGTTCTTCCTACTTCTTTATTTTTATTTGCAAAATCTTACTTCTTCCCATTAAAATACCCTAAATTTTCACCTTTACTGTACCAGGATTTTTAAAACTGTATATGACGCTCCTTTCATTCACTGGAAATACAGAAGTGAAACCTTTCATTACAGAAATTAATTAGTGTCGGCTTACCTTTCTACAGATGCACAGTTTCTTTTATTGACATGGCAGAGTAGGGGGTGAAGGAGAAAGGATAATAAAATATAGCATGTGTCAGGTTTATGTGGTTCAGGTTAAAAACTATTTGATTAAAACCCCAAGCCATACATGGTCTGTACTTTCAAAGTACTGAAAAGTACCTGAGCTCTTTTCCAATGTAACCATTTTCCAATTTTTGTTAAGCCAGAAAGATGAAAGAATAGAGGCGTATGGATGTACAATTGCCATATTGTCAAATACTTTGATGGAAAGGTGAGAAATATCACCAGAAACATCCTGGAAGAAATTAAACAGGAGCAAGAGTACAGAAGATATTTTTATCCTAAAAGTCAAAATATGTGTGGCGTTTAGATGGGATAAATTTCAGGTCTGAATTAAAAGTCCTACAGCAACACTGAGCGATTGTATAGATGTCCAGCCCCAATTTAAATTTTGTTGCTTTATAATAACTTTTGAGAACTACACTGTAGCCTGTAAAAAATATCCACATGTTCTCTGCTGGAACAGCTCCAGACTGTAACAGAACCACTAGATTGCACCCTGGTGCTTTATGTATTGTTTAATTGTTTTCCTTTGGTGGATATTTTTATTAAAAGCCCATTATCCAGAATCAGACAGAAGTGTTGTTTCAAGAACAGCAGAAACAGAGGCCTTTCAGCTACACAGTTCTTATTCATGCTTTCTTTAGCCAGCTTAGCTAATGAGACCTCCACTATTCTTCTTTTAATACTTGAAGAAGAAAAAGAAATGGGAATTTTTATTTTGCTCCTTTCAAACATAAGTAGGATTGCAAAGAAGTATTGTGAGGTCCTGTGTGTGCACACGCACCTGTGTCTCAGTGTTAGTTTGTGTGGGTACCTCCAGGGTATGCCCGTGCTTATAGATGTTCTCATGCTTTTGTACAAGTCTCCTCCTTGGAGATGTTTTTTAAATTCTGATGATTTTGTGTACCTATGCTACACTTTGCACATAAAGTAATTGCGTGAAAGGAATAAGTATTTTTCAGAGAAAAAAAATTCTAGCTAATAAAGCTCCAGTAATTCTGAAGAAAAATAGGAAAACCCTGCAAGAGTCAGATTTTGAAATCCTGAATTATGCTGAATAGGACTGTGCTTTGTGCTGCAAGGTCTTATGAGGTTTCTTGTTACTGGATGTTGTTGGACCCCCAACTCCAAGTATTTTATTACTTTTTAAAGTCAGCTTTTAGTCCTGTGGAGAGATGTTTGAAACTATGAAAACATAAATGTCTAAAAAATAGATATCTAATGAATGAGTTCAGGGAGGTCTATGACTCATGATTATGTGGTATTAGCAGTACTGCTTGGGCCACCAGTAATCCCACTAAATTAGTGCAGCTTCTTGAACAGTAAGTTGTTACGCAGTGTAAGGGAATCCATCAGACTTCAAACTCTGAGACATTGATTGTTTCTTATGGGCAGTATAAAACAAATTCTCAGTTGTAGAGTGGCTTGCCATTGTGTACATTTTTTTCATACAAAGCTGGGTCTTAGTCCTGTGATCATATCTACTAGGGTCAGGATTCAGAAGCAAATCAATCATTTGTGTCACTGGCTAACACAGGTCTCAGCTGTGTACACCAGCAAAATTCATGGCTAAGATATAGTGTTGTTACTTATATGAAATATAAGCTTCTTGGAAAAGTCATTGTTAAAAGAGTTTGTGAAATCAGAGGCTCTTCACCAAGTAAATGTGGCAGGATCTTATCTTAGATACTGTGACTACATTTAACCTAATTAAGCAATCAAACTTTTAAGATTATATACAAGCAGTTTCATGAGTTGTTATGCCTTAAACAAAGCAAGCTTTAGAAGTATCTCATTAGCTGATTCATATGTTTACCTACCACAAGCTTTCTGGTGATATATATAACAGCTGTTAAAATAAAGTTACCAAAATTATTAATTTATATTTTTAAAAATGAAGCAAAAAAATTGCAGGAAATTACAGTATAAACCAAGTTGTAAATAGCTATGTCTGGGATGCATTTCTCTCCTATGTCATGCACATGCTTATCAGAAGATACAAGGTGGAGGGCTAAAGGGAAAAAGCAGCTTATTTTGTTCTTTTTCTTCCTGTCAGTAAATCGACTGAACTCTGGTGCTTTGGCCCTCCCATGCAGGGAGTGCATTACTAAAGTAGGGACGACTAAAGACAGCAGTTCCAGTAAGCAGCAACAGTCCGTGGTTATGACATGTGATTTTCTTCTACACTGGAACAAAACCAAAACTATTTGAAAATTTCCAAGAAAACAACTGTGTGTTTCAAACCCTTTTGTGACAATGTTTGTCTCTAATCTCATGGTGATGACATCACTCTAGGAAGCTAGAAAACCTTCAGCAAAAAATTCAACCCTGGGACTTGGCCTTAAATTGCATCAGGGGAGGTTCAGGTTAGATATTAGAAAAAATTATTTCACTGAATGAGTGGTTTAGCATTGGAATATGCTGCTCAGGGAGGTGGTGGAGTCACCATCTCTGGAAGTGTTCAAGAGGTGTCTGGATATGACACTTAGGGGATATGGTCTAGAGGTGACTATGGTGGTGCTGGGTTGACAGTTGTCTAGCTGTTCTTGAACGTCTCTTCCAACCTTGATGATTCTGTGATACTGTAAAAAATTGAAAACAATTTCTTATCCCCCATTCTTTCAGATCAGGGACTTGAACCTGACCTCATCACATCTGAAGTTAATGCCTTTGCTGTCAGATTATTTGGAATGTTTTTGTTTGGGGTTATTTTGCCTCATGCTTAAAAGAATCATAGAATTTTAGGGGTTGGAATAGACTGTACAGATCATCTAGTCCCAGTGCTCCCTGCCATGGGCAGAGACACCTCCCCACTAGACCAGGATGCTCAAGGCTAAACCTGGCTTTGAACACTGCTAGGTTTGGGGCATCCACTACCGCCCTGTGCAACCTGTTCCTGTGTCTCACCACCCTCAGAGCAAAAAACTTTTCCTAATATCTAGCCTAAATTTCCCCTCCTTCAAAAGAAGGAGGACTCCAAGGGGACTTTGGAGGGGGTCTCCAAAAGAAGTCCCCCTCTGAAAAATATCAAAGAGGTGTACATATACAAAAAGATTATGTTTTAGTAAAAAAATACTTTTCTCAAAAAAGTTATTGTTCTAGTCCTGAGTTATTAGGCTAACAGGATAATGAGGGCTAATTACCACCCCACACAGTCCAACCCTCCTACCTCTCCAATCAAGACGTTTACAGATTAAGAATGTCTTGTGAAACCTCAGCTAGTGCTTAGATTCCAATGCAGAGTTTGTAGTAGCTTGAAGACCCTGTAATCAAGAAGACAGTAATTTCCTTCTCTCTCTGTACTATCAGATGGACCACTGCTGAGTATTAACTGCCCCTGAAAGTAAAAACATGCTGTGGATGAATGTTCTTCAGTTAATTTTGGTTTGTCTGTGTCAAGTTCAGTCATTGGCCACTATGTTAAAAATCACTGAACAAACACACAAATTTTTATGTTGTCTTTTGTGGTCTTGCAAAGCAAATTTAAGAACTTCAAAAGATTGGAAATACTTTTCCAATAGTACCAAGCAGTAGAAATAAATTTCTGAGTTTGTAAGCTCTCTAGCTTCCTCTCTTCTTTCTCCCTCTCTCTCCCAAGACACTGAGTGTAAAAATTGATGTTTGTCCTCTGGCTCAGTTCTAGACCTTCTTCAAAATATCATCTCAGCCTTCCTCTGAACCCATTCTTAGCATAAACCCCTCCTAGCCCAAAGCTCAGACTTTATATTTTCCCCTTATTTTCCTTAGCTCGTGTGTCATCCAATTTTCTTTACCCTGATGACCTTTTTCTTGAAAATTCATCCTTTCCAGTGGTCCCTTCCATGGGTAGTCCCTGGCCTCCACCCAGGGACTTTAACTTGTCCTTTAACTTGTCTTTTGGAAGAATCGACATTTTTCTTCTTGATCTTTCTTCACTGGTTCCATGTAATTCTGCTTTTGGTCTTGGTCTCTTCTACTTCTTTGTGGTTGTCTAGAGTGTTCTTCTACAATGCAAATCCAGTTATTGTTTGTCTAACAATTGCTTCTCTGTTCTAGGTATGTCTCCTTTGTTCATCATAAAATTTTTATAGTAACTTTATGATATACTAATTGAGGAAATCTTCATTTAGTTCATGCTCAACATCACCAAAGCTTTACCCCCAAGCCACTACTACTGCCATTCTCTATAGGCAAAACCATATTTCTGCCTATCAGTCAGGCAAGTTCTTGTGTTACCTTTGACCTTCTCTGTTGGAAGTCACAACACAGCAATGTCTAAATTTTGCAAATTCTTTCTGTAGCATGTCTTTGGAACACAGAATATATTACCACTCCAACCAGCTAAAACGATAGTCTAAGTTTCAGCCATTTTATTATTGCAATGTCATTCTCAGAATACTCTTATGAATTTCATTTTCCACATCATGATACAAGGTACAGGTTTTCTGATTTTTCGTGTGAAAATTTTCAGACTTGAAAAGTATTCTCATGAACAGCTACAACACTACTTCATTAGCTTCCTTGAAATCATTTATTACATTTCTATTTTGCTATATTGCCTCATTCAAAAGTGGACCGTAGTTAAATACCCACACTGCTAAGATTGTTTCTGTTTTTCTAGCATGTACAGCTTCTGCCTGCAGTTCCCCAAGTCCCCACAGAGTACATAGACAGGAGCCATATTTTTATTCATTCTGTGCAGTGTCTTATGCCATGGGGTTTGGTTCATGACAGTACCAACAGTGTATTGTACATTTGTACAATATATATTGTACTAATAAATATGCATAATTTATTGTATTTTATATATATATTATATATTTACAATATAAATCTG
>NW_008665781.1:0-363 GCF_000695815.1 Acanthisitta chloris
GTGTCCCATTGCCCTGGTGTCGTGGTGTCCCAGTGTCCCAGTCCTGGTGTCCCAGTGCCCTGGTGTCCCAGTGTCCCCAGTGCTGGTGTCCCAGTGTCCTCGTGTCCCAGTGCCCTGGTGGTCCCAGTGTCCTGGTGTCCCCAGTGTCCTGGTGTCCCAGTGTCCCAGACCTGGTGTCCCAGTGCCCTGGTGTCCCAGTGTCCTGGTGTCCCAGTGTCCCCAGTACTAGTGTCCCAGTGTCCCTCTGCTCTCGTGCCCAGTGCCCTGGTGTCCCTGATGTCCCCAGTGCTGGTGTCCCAGTCCTGGTGTCCCAGTGCTGGTGTCCCAGTGTCCCAGTGTCCCCAGTGCTGGTGGTCCTGGCGT
>NW_008665782.1:0-2508 GCF_000695815.1 Acanthisitta chloris
CTGCGTCCTGTCTCTCCATCGCGGCACAGGGAAGTGTGGGCAGCAGGTCAAAAGAGGTGATTCTTCCCCTGTGCTCTCATGAGACCCAACTGGTGTACCACGTGCAGGTGTGGTGTCCTCAGCATAAGAAGGACATGAACTCCTGGAGCAGGTCCAGAGGAGGCCACAAAGTTGCTAAGAGGACTGTAACATCTCCTCTAGGAAGACAGGCTGAGGAAGCTGGGGCTGTTCAGGCTGGTGGAGACAAGAATGGATGGAGACCTCAGAGCAATATTTCAATATCTGAAGGGCCTACAAGGGAGCCAGAGAAAGACTCTTTGTTAGGAACAGCAATGATAGGACAAGGGGTAATGGGTTAAAACTGAAGGAGGGAAAGTTTAGGTTGGATATTAGAAAAAGGTTTTTCCCTGTGAGGGGGGTGAGACACTGGCAAGGTTGCCCAGGGATGTGGTGGCTGCCCCAACCATGGCAGTGTTCAAGGCCAGGCTGGATGTGTCCTTGAGCAACCTGATCTAGTGAGGAGGTGCCCCTGCCCAGGGCAGGGCATTGGGACTAGATGATCTGTAAGGTCCATTCCAATCCTTAAATTCTGTGATTCTGTGATATGAGTCTACGATCTTCTATTATTTGACTATGTGCCGCTACATGTGGCCTGTTCATCTGGGAAAGGTGATGTCCCTGCCCACGGGAAGTAGGTAACATCTAAGGTTCCCTCCAACTTAAATCATTCTATAATTATGTGTTCCTAATGCACAGTAAGTGTCACTTTTGCATAATTTCTGCAATGAAATGCAATCATGAGGACTGCAATTTGGAAATAGGATTTATGATTAACTAGTTAAGAAATGTCAAAATGACCATATCCTGGGAATGCTGAAAATCATGTTAATTTATAAACTAGCATAGGTGGTGACAGAATTATAAGTGTCATATGAAAACTTGCAGAAATCTTACATATTAATTTCACTGATGCTTAAAGGAATTGTGCAATATCATATTTAATATTAGCAAAACAAATCAAATGAGCTTTTAAAATGTTTGTTTAGGGCAGGTACATTAAGGATTGCTGAAAGCAGGAAAAACCCCAAGAAACAGGTAAACCTCTTGTTTATGCACTGTTCAGTTTTATCTAAATAGATCTAAAAGATTTATAAGTTTTACTTGCATTTTTGCTTGAGAAATGACACAAGGTCCTTCCTGATTTGCAAAAACCTCACTCCTGCTGGTTGCTAATTAGTTGCATAGCACCAAATATTATTCATTAGATCACAACTGCCTAGCTTTCTGGAAAATACTGTATATAAAACGTGGTTATACTCTCATAATATGGCTTCTTTTCAACTTTAAAGCTTCTGACAAATCAGCATATTTAAACCATTTAGCTTGAGTAAGTATACGAGTCTGTCAGGTGAAGAAGATATATTAAGCTTATTTTTCTTTTGAACTTGTACATCAGAGAGGCTGGCACACTCTTTAATCCATGTTGAGGGAATGTATAGTGTTTGCTGGGGTAAATCAGCAGCAGGGCATTGAGCTGTCTTATTTTCATAGTGCCAAAAATTGAAAAATACAAGCTGTGTATGTGAAATCTATGCTGTTGATACTAGAGAAGCACAAAAAGAAGAGGGAGGCAAACTGTGTTACCGAATTTATTTCTTCTACTGTAAAGAAAAGACAAAAGGGAAACAATAAGAAAGACCTACACATTTCTTCTGCTATGGCATAAGAAGTGGCAGGTGATCTTTGAGCAAATTTGCAGGTACACATTAGTAAGCAATTATTACATTCCGTTTTTTTAAAAAAGACATTGTTGCAGTACCTGTTACATGAAGGAAGTGTAAAAGATGTTTTTTATTTTTATGTGCTGCATAATGAAGTTATTCCTCCACAAGCTGAGAAGTTTTTGCACCTTTTGATAGTATCAGTTCTCTTGGACTTCCTCACCAAAATCCAAGATTTTATAATCATGGAAACATAGAATTTAAGGATTGGAATGGACCTTCCAGATCATCTGGTCCCAGCCCCCTGCCCTGGGCAGGGATGCCTCCTCACTAGATCAGGTTACTCAAGGCTTCATCCAGCCTGGCCTTGAACACTGCCATGGTTGGGGCAGCCACCACATCCCTGGGCAACCTGTGCCAGTGTCTCACCACCCTCACAGGGAAAAACCTTTTTCTAATATCCAACCTAAACTTTCCCTCCTTCAGTTTTAACCCATTACCCCTTGTCCTATCATTGCTGTTCCTAACAAAGAGTCTCTCTCTGCCTTCCTTTTAGTCCCTCCATATATTGAAAAGTTGCTCTGAGGTCTCCATGCATTCTTCTCCAGGCTGAACAGTCCCAACTTCCTCAGCTTGTCTTTGGAGGGGAGATGCTCCAGTCCTCTTATGAACTTTGTGGCCTCCTCTGGACTTGTTCCAACTGTTCCATGTCCTTCTTCTCCATGCTGACAACACCAGAACTGCATGTGGTATTCCATGTGGGGTCTCACTAGAGCAGAGGGAAAGA
>NW_008665782.1:2524-31358 GCF_000695815.1 Acanthisitta chloris
TAAATTTTATAAATATCCACATAGGTTATTTCCATGGTACAACTGCCAGGACAGATATCTAAGATAATTTGATTATTAAAATGATAGTCCTATTTGGTCAGAAAAATTATTTGGCTGGTGTGAGTTTGGTTTTTTTCCTATAAGGGATGGATTTGATTTATGATATCTCCATGAAAGAAACTACCTCTTCACTAGCCATTCTTCTCTCCTGTATTTTAATGACTTAATAGTTAGGACAGCCATATTCCAATTATGCCTTCTGTTGCTCCTGTGATGAAATTTATGTGACTGTGGAGTCCATCACTGATAATGTAATAATGGAGTCTTCATTCCTGTATCTTGCTTGCTATTTGAGACATAAATCATACTCTGGTTATAACATTCCAGTCACATACACCTAGTAGAAAATTGAGAGTGGAGGAAAGCTAAATATAGTCCTCGGCAAAGCTTGAACAGGTTTCTATCTTACTATTCAAATCATGGCTATGTAAAGTATTCACAGATGGGAATAAGCACGATATACAGCAAGAAATGTTTGTCCTCTGTTACAGGACAACACTTGTACAGCCAAGTAATCAAATGAACATTACAGATGTGGGAATTGTAAGGGCAGAATAACAATCAGAACCAAACCTTACACAGTAATGCTGAGTCCATTGGCCCAGAACATAAACAAATAGAACAATAAGTCCAGCTTTCATGTTTGCTGATTCAGACATAAATCTGCTGAATAAACTATGAACACTTAATAGACATGGATGCAGCAAGAGAAGCCAGCTTTTGAGAATTATATTTTATTCTCTTCAACAAACCTATCCCAAACCAAATAACTGAAATAAGCAGACGAATCTATCCAGCTGGGCTAGAGGTTAATACAAAACTCAGCACCCTAACCTTGACGCTTCCAGGTAGGTTTAACCCATGTAGTCTCTTGCTACTGAGCTCCTAAAAATGTAGTCAGAGATTGGACAGACTTCTTCATGAAGAAAGGTAAAGCATAAAGGGCTAACTGTCTAATTAAAATATATTAAAAGTAGAGCTAAATACCACTTGTATTCAAGGTTTTGATCATATGAGTTTGTGAGCTAGACAAGATTTGAGATGGAACATTTTTATTGTGAAAAAGTACTGGCATGTTCAAAGTTGTCTTTACACTTACCATGTCTAACATTGTCTTCATTTGGGAGAATAAGCAAAATGAGGTCTCAAGCCACTGCTTTGTTGGAGTTGTAAGAAATTGAGATAGAATAACACATAGCATCACTCAACATACTAAGAGCTGTAAATCATTCAACTTACAATGTAACATTTCCTTGTTGATCTCAGAACTATATTTATTGTCAATGTAGTGACAATTACAGAAATAAATTAACTGACATCTGCTGTAAACTTTCTTTAAATTCTTGTGTGGATTTCAGGCATTCCTTGAGCAATTTTTACTGGCCAATTTTTATGTCTATACTTCAATTATCAGGTAACAATAAGTAAACTGCAGTTATAATGATGCATCTATATTTTCATCCATAAAACTTGTAAGTATTTGCATGAAAGTTTGAACACAATGACTTCTGGTCTATACTGGAAAGTCTAATAAATGTCTTTCTCAGATTTTTGAATGATTGTAAGTCTCAAAGGTCTAGTCCTTGTCTCCCAACAGCACATCTTCTATGAATGATATTTTTTTCATGATAAACTTTCTGTTGTGAGAGATGAATGTTTTCATTTGTAAAATAACTTTTAAAGGAGATTTACACAGCTACACTGGCAGCTTAATATTCTTGTAGTACATGAATCTGTCATTATTGTCTTTTATAAACAGCCCTTAACTTGGTTTGAATAAATTTGGACATTAGTTCTGGTATTTTATCTTTTTTTTCTTCTTCCCCTCAGCACATTATTATAATTTTGGCAGGGAAGAGAAATTATATTAGTATATATTTTGACATTATATGTGACAGAATAGGTATATAAAAATACTGTCATTGTGTATGAAGATAGAACTGAGTGTTGAATCATAGAATCATACAATCAGCTGGGTTGGAAAAGACCTCCAAGACCATCAAGACCACATCTAGTCTCATTTGGAAAACTTCCCGGGTCGGTGAATCCACCACATTCCTGGGCAGCCTATTCCAATTCCTGATTACTCTTTCTGTAAAAAATCTCTTCCTAATATCTAACTTAGACCTCCCCTGGCAGAGCTTGAGTCTGTGCCCTCTTGTCCTACTCTGGGTGCCTGGGAGAAGAGGTTGAAGTCCACTTGACTCCAACATCCTTTCAGGGAGCTGTAGAGGGTGATAAAGTCTCCCCTGAGCCTCCTCTTCTCCAGGCTGTACAACCCCAGCTCCCTCAGCCTCTCATCATGGCACTTGTGCGCAAGTCCCTTCACCAGCCTCGTTGCTCTGCTCTGGACCTGCTCCAGCACTTCAATATCCCTCCTGAACGGAGTGGCCCAGAACTGAGCGCAGGATTCAAGATGTGGCCTCACCACCACTGAGTCCAGGGAAAAAAACACTTCCCTGCTCCTGTTGTTATCAGTAAAGTGGTCTTTCAAATGATGGAGCCGCCTCATGACATGACAGGTCCTAGTAATGGCAAGTCTTAAAATATTTTCCAAACCTTCTTTAAAAGGCAAGTGAAGGAAAGGACATTGCCCAAAATTTATAGCCAATCATAGAAAAAAAAGTTTTAAATGCATACTCCAACCAAAGGTAAGAACATAAGTGAAAAACAGATGCAAGTGTTGAAACATGCCCAAGCTATTAGCAATTTATTTGGCTTATAAGTTGCAATAGTAATTGCCAATAAAACATGCAAGCCTCTCACATTTCAGGATTCTAGATATATTATCATGGAAATGCAAATTAAATATAAATTGATCTGTGTAACACATTCAATTATTACAAAGTGGAGTGAACAGTTTTGTAGCTTGTATCAGGTGAAGGTCTGTAAATAATGAGAATGCTTGTTTGAGTTGGAAATAGGGCTCAAATATCTAATTAATTGAATGGAAAATGAAAAATCAGATAAAGCAATAATCATAATTTATATGTAAAATAATAGCATGTTTAGTCAAATTAAATCTCCATAAATACGTGTTATTTGTTTTGAAGAGCATAAGGAAAATGCATTAAAAATATAGCCTGAGTGAGAACGGAAGTTCCTTTCCAACATTGCACCATTTAATTAGTCTCTTAAGGAATGACTTATACATTGTAGAACATATTAAAAGTCATAGAGTGGGAAGAGTGGGTCCTCTGCTACTTTAAAATTAGATGTTTTCTAAAATCCCAAAATAATATCAAAGGCTGAAAATCTTCCGTATTATTGTGTCAAAAGGAAAAAATGTCACAGATAATAAGAAAGTTACACAATGTGTGCCTAGTATTTTGTTTGACAGAAACCAGTTTGAATTGGAGAAAAACAGAGCAAGAAATGAATGCTCTGCCACTTTGTTGGAAATCAATATTCAGATTCTGGAAGACATTTTGAGACTAGTAGGTTGTAATGGTATGGCGCAATGTAAAATAGCAAGTTTAGAGTCATTATGTCTTAGATTTTCAAAAGGATGTAAGTTTCCAGTCCACCTTCTATTGCAAAAATTCTGCCCATAAACAATCAATACAAAGCTGTTTCAATTTGCAGAACAATTTCCTAGAAGGCTTGAGTGAATTAAATTGTTGTCTTTTTCACATATTTTTGAGAATGAGATTCCTCCAAGACAGTTAGATAAGCAGAATATACCTGAAAGAATATTTTCAATATGTAGTGCTGAAGTTTACGTTTTCCTTTGGTGATATCTGTGATTTCCATTTATTGTCTATAGCATAACATAATTCCAGATGCTTCTTTTGACAGAAATAAAGATGCCAGGTATGTAATACTGAAAACAGTTTTACTGGAAGGTATGCCAAATCATTACTTCTTTTCCTTATGCTAAATGGATTTTTAATCCTACTAACCAGATTTCCTGAAAATATGGCACTTATTTTTCTTTAAGGGGGAAAGTGGGGAAGGGGACATAGGACATAGTAGTCCATTAAAATGACATTTTAAATAAAAAACCAAAAGCCCAGATATTTGTTGAGACACTGGCACAGGTTGCCCAGGGACGTGGTGGCTGCCCTGACCCTGCTGGTGTTCAAGGCCAGGCTGAATGAGTCCTTGAGCAGCCTGATCTAGTGAGGAGGTGTCCCTGCCCATGGCAGGGAGGGTTGGGACTAGATGATCTGTAAGGTCCATTCCAACCCCTAAATTCTAAAATACTGTGATTCTATGATACAGAGGAGCTTTTCTTAAACAAACAAGCAAACAAAGGAAAAGATTTACTGAGACAATTGAAGTAGCCTGCTGCTTACTCTTGTTCTCTGTATAAATATATATACAGTTTTCAGTAGTGGTGTAAGCAAATGACACACATTGTAAGAAGCAATTTAATCCACATATATGTTTTTGCTGATGTTGGAGAAGTGAGTTGTAGTGCTCAACCTTTATTTCCCATCTTGTTTCCCACTTCCCAGTCTTGTGAGTTAAATCTAAGAAAAAAGCTTAAAATATGAGGAAATATCTGGTCAATGACACCCAATATTCTCGTTCAGGATGTGTTTTCAGCAAAGGTCACTCCTGTCTCAGGGAAAGAAAATAATGAAATAGGAGAAAAAACTTCTGATCTTTGTCCATCATAGATTGCTAAAGGGATTCCTGAGAATAATGTTGCATCTGGATCATTCTTAAAAGCTACCCATGAACTTGCTTTCCATGAATCTGCCTATTCTTGTCTTAAACATATTTATCCCATTCATTTATATCAGTGTAATAATGGCTGGATATGTGAGGAAGATCATTAAAGCACACATTGTAGAATTTCACCTGTATTTGCTCTGAAAGCATTAGGTGTGTTATTAGCTGAATGCTTGCAACCTCAGATTATATAGTTCCACCTGTGACCTGGTATGAAAAGTATTTTTACAGCTGAAGATGAAAATAGTAAAATCCTAAGATGTAATAAAAAAAATTGGAGATGCAATAAACCATAACACAACCCCTTCCCACTCAAAGGAACTGGTCGCTTTTCCCCCAAAAATGCATTGCTATTCATAAAAGTTTATTTAATTATCACAATATTCTTCCAAATATTTTGGAGAAGTGAGATTCTTAGTCAAATATGGCTCAGAATTTAATTTCTTAATTTTGTTATTTTTTAGTGGTGAAACCAAAGATGAAAATATACAGAATAATGTGGAATTTAACAAGAAGAGCTAGCAAACAAGAAGAGGATTTTTTCCTAATTATTATCATTGGAAATTATTGGGAATGTATATATTAGAAAGCATATTATGCAATTTTGGCTTAGCAAATATATGATATCAATTTCATAATAAAACATTCTTTTATTGTATGTTTTTCTCTTTGGTTGGGTTTGTTGGTTTGGGTTGGGTTTCTTTGTTTCATTTTTGGTGTGTCTGCTTGGTAGGTTTTATTTTGGTTGGTTGGTTGATTTTTAGGGTTTTTTTTGCTAATATTTTAGAGATGGAGGAAAAGAACTTTAAAAGTAAGTGAATAAATTGTTTGGTGATATTGACACCTCAAGGAGATCACAAGTTGCGAAGAGCCTCTGATTCTGCCTACTTCACGCTTGAAGTGGTTTGCCCAAAAAAAGATCAAAGAGTCAATCAGAAGTATTTGATCTCCTGCTTTGATCCATCCATCCTTCTCATTTTGTTTTTAACAGTGATCTTGTGAAGCAGAATTTCTTTCATGATTTTAGAGCATAGTCTGTAAACCACTTAAAGAGTCCAACCAATGAGAACTTTCCTTGGAAACTTTTTTTTTTTGTGACTGCTAACAACTGTGTGTGGACTATTATTGTAGAAGATGGCATAACAGAATGATGACAGTTAATAGTTTCACTTGCTGAATAACTGATGTACATAGTGAATACTTAAAGCAGAATTAAGAAGCTCTTTCCACTAAAGGTCTGGTTGAAGATAAATGAACATTGAAAGATAATGTGAAAATAGCAATAAGCAGTATAAAAGTGATATATTTGTGCTGTTCAATGCTGTTGCTCCCCAAGCATTCTAGAATTCTAGCACTAAGAATTCTCTATCTCTCTTTTGAAGAAAGACTGGCAAATATGCAGCACTGGCTTATTAAAGTACGTCAGTTTTTGTAATGAGAAAGCAGTGAGTGTGATCTTTAGGATTGGAGGCTAAGCAAAAACTATCAAGATTGTTTAAGGGAACATTTACAGAAGTGTAAGTTTTCACTGATACTAGTCCAGACTAAAAAGAAGGAAATCACTATTTCCATTTTATTGCTGTACCATCCACTCAGAAAATAAAAAATGACGTATCCAAACTGTATCCCAATATGTAATGATCTGTGCTACACTGTGCCAAGGAAACATGTTTATAGAGACCCAAGCACTCACCCCTCTCTTATCTGAGGAAGACAACAAAGAGTATCAAAGGTATTTGTTAAAAAAAAAAATCATTTGGTTTTAGTCTTGCAAAATGCTTTTTAGCCACACATTGTATTATTTAACTGAAGGCTCTCATTTCCCTTTGAAGACAACATTTAATCTCTTCACCATAGAGTGTACAGGTTAGAGCTCTGGAGTAGCCTTTGAAAGTGAATACATGTTGTGAGACATTCAGCATCTTTGAAGTCCTGACTCTTAGAAGTGAAACTGTCTGAAGTGCTTTTCTTCACTGTTAGCATTATATCATGGCTGTGGCCACTGGGAAATACCCAAACTATATGTACCAGCCATACTGCCTGGAAAACCTAATTGTTTTCTCCATCCATGAAAAATCAACTGAAGATGGTTGTCCTTTAGGACTGAGAATAAGGCCACATAGAGAGATAAAAAGGCTGTGTGAATCTAGAATCAAGGAAGCCATCAAAATGCAGTTCCAGAATAACTGATTCCTCTTAAATGAAGCCTGGTATTTGCTTAATGGAATAAAAAAAAGTCAGGTTTTTTAAATGCATATTTTATTTTTCTGAATAGCAAATTCTTGCAAGTTGGAACAGGGCTAACAGTTTGTCTTGAAGGTAATGCTCATTATTGCTTTTCAATGTTTATGATGCAATTAGCTATAAGTCTGTAAAAGAAATAGATTGGAATGTTAAGAATCATACTGTGTTCATTGAAGAATTCATTCAGCAGCTGTTTAGTATATATAGGTTTACAGGAGTATTTTAAAAGGTGTCAAAGAGTAAATGATAAGAAAATGAGGAAACATTACTGGGCCTACTGCTAGATTATTTCATGAGATCTTGAAATGAAGGTTTGCTATTTATTACCTGCAATAGTAGTTAAAGCAATTTCCTGTGTTTTCTATTATGAGGTGTCAGTTGACCAGTCTGGCAATTACACCTGCTCATGCACCTGCTCAAACACAGGTAAGAACAAAATGGCTTGAATAGCTTACCACAAATCAGAATTTTTAATCAAAGCCAGTGTAGTATTCAGAACAGCCTTCTCTTTGGAAGTGTTGTTTCTGGAAATTGTGATAAAAAACTACTTATTCACTTTATCTCTACAATTTATGTAGCCCTCTGCTTAGTTAATTTGTGTATGGCAATACTTGAATGTGATAGGACTTGTTCTTAAGAGTTTCTATCAAAATCCTTTCACTTTAAATTTTAACTAAACTAAGAGACAACCACAAAAAAGGACCAGTTCTGAATAATCTGATTTTTAAGAACTGATGACATTTCAGTGTTATTAAAATAATTCTTTTCCTATTTTAAAATAAAAACCTTTTTTTTTTATTCAAGAATTTAAAAAGCAAGGCTATTTATGCTATACATGTACAGCATTCACACCGATCTATTTTAACAGCTTAAAACTACCCTTCTTCCAATTCTTAGGTTATAAAACTTTTCTTGCTCTGAATTGCCAAGATTGGAGAAACTTAGAATACAGTCAAAAGACAGATAGCCTTTGTTAGATTTGCCTGGAAGGATACACAGAAAAGGAAGAAACAGTGTCGATGTATTAGCTTCTTATCTTCTGAACAATACAGATTTAACTCGGAATTATGACTGGACTGAAGCTATACCTGGGACAGAACAATAACAATTTTACACACAGGGCACAGTTTTCTCATTTCTACTGTGTGCCAGTTCTCCCAAATTCCAGACAATCCCTGCAGTGCTTGATGATGCAGACACATGGGCATAGCAAAGGAGAAGTTTCTCAGATGATTCATAGGAACTCGTGTATGAACCTCTACCTCTGAAGGACATTCCAACTATGAAATAAAATTAAGGATAAATACACACTGAGGAGGCAAAAGAAAAGTAATTGCTTGTGTCATTCACCTCTGAAATACAGCATTTAAGAAACTGCACACAGCAGAGGTAATATAACCCTTCCAAAATCCTTATCCTAATGCTTTTCTGTACAGAAGCTGCTGAAGGAGTGGCACCTTAATGTGACAACATTTGCCTATCTGATATATCAGGAAAAATGCATTTTGCTGCCCAAACTAGCGTCTGCACTTTATGAATTTCAACAGAGGTAGGCCCAAAAACTCTTGACAAGGTAATTTAGAATGACTCTTGTAAGATAAAAAAAAAAAAAAGGAGTAAGAAAAAGGCAGATCAAAACATTATTAAGTATTCGTGAATGTGAAGTCTCTTGTTCAGCTTCAAATACTCAAGTACCTTAGTGTCATGGATTTACTAAAATCTGCAGAAAAGAGAAAAGAGCTTTAAAACACAATGTGCTAACTGCATTTAAACTTCAACAGAAATTATGCATTTTTAAAGTGCCATGTCCATTTCAACTCCCTGTTATGCAGTGTGGTTGCACAAATAACAATGAATTCATTTAAAATTAGTATGGGTATCATAGATACTGCAATATGAGTTCCAGTGTAAATGCAGAGCTAATTTAATGTAACACTAAAATAGCATTAGTCACTTAATACTTCACTGGACTTATTAAAACTGCATAAAGGGTCTCCAGAGAAGCCAAATAATCTCTGCAGTAATAGGAGGTGGGCTGCTACATGGTTGTATCCTCAATGCTCTAAAGTTGCCCTTGCTATGGGAAACCTTCCCATCATGATGGACCAGGGAAGGTTCAGCTGGGCAGGGCTAGTCTTTGTGTTTTCTCCATTGTTCTTAGGATGAAGGTTATAAGCAAGAATAAGAGACCTTGTTTGGCAATCTCTCCTCTCAAGTGGAGATGAGTAAGATAATAGGGTCATGGGGACAAACTTTGAAAGTCTCAGGCAGAGAAATAAGAGAATGGGAAATTTACAAAGAATGCCTCTGTTCAAAAAAAGCTCAGAATGAGATTTCTGTGAGGGATAGGGATTAAATTAATGGAAGAATTTGTGCATACCAAATACTTGCTTCTAGTTTAAACGCTTTGGTACTACAATACCTTTCTTAATTTTCCTAAAGAAAAATGTTGTTCTTGAAAAATATTCTATTCAAACCAATTTATTCCTAATTTAAATTTCCTTTTTATATCTATGTCATTAAAAATATCTAAGAGAAAACTAATTTCAAAAGGGGAGTCTCAAAAAGAGAGGCAACATTACAAAATTTATGTGGAAAAGATTTCATATTGCCTCAATTTCATTTACTAGGTGTAGTCTAAACTAAAATTCTCCTGACACCACCTAAGATTGCTAAGTACTCTTCCAGTTTGTAGAACAGTGCATTCTAATGGGACAAAGTTATCCCAAAGGTTCTTTAACCAGCTCCAGCTCTTGCATGTTTGGGTGAGTGAATGCTTAGAACACCTAATAACCCAAGCCATAAATTATCATTCATCTTGTCTATTAGAATGCTGTTAATTGTTAATAGTAATAGTAGTATTGTCATTACAGAACTCCATGAATGTTTATGATTATATTATGATAAAAAAATTGAATCAGCAAACAATTTTAAGAGGCTGTATGGGATGTTCAACCATTTCCTCCTCCAGTTAAGATACTGATTTTTCCTTCCAGCAGATGAGTTACTGACATTTGATAATATTTATGGTATGTAATAGATTGGATGTCAACATAATTGCTGCAACATTTAATTTACGTAATCACTCCTAGATTGTTAATTTAATAACATTAAGCCACTTAAATATGAAACCATTAATAATTGTTCTCACTAATGGATAATTAATAGAATTTAATTTGTTTGCATCCTCAGTATATATTGTTATCAGGAGTTCAAATAAGTTGTTTACTTCCTTACATTTAAGTTCTGATCAGTCCAAATTCTAGTATGCACTGACTGCTAATGCTTACTGTAGAGTTATGAGAATCCTAATAGAATATTTCCAGAAACCTTATATGAATTGGATACTTAAATTATTTGCATCTCTAGCTCATCTTTTCTTCTTTTTATGCTGGCTCATAAGTGCTAACTAATGCTTATAGTTTCTACACTTCAGTAAAGTTAGCTGTTTACAAAATTAATCCAGAAAGAATAGTTATCATCTAGTGTTGCACACAAGCCTTGAAAGTGAGAAGTTTCATTTTATGAAATCAAAGCTTCCCTAAAAAATTTTTTTCCTTCTTGCTTGACATAATTTTAACAAGGTTGCCACTTCCATTCCCTTTACAGTACATTCAATTCTGAAGTCACCAGGTGCCAAGAGCCTCAAAGGAAACAATCAGATCTCATGGCATCAGTAATTTAAATATCATAATGAAATTGTCTAGTTTAAAAATAAATACATAAATTAAAGTGAGGAGGTTAGTGTACATGGGTAATTGCCAAACATGCACATCTGTTAAAATTCATGTTTAGAGGATAGTCATTTTCAGACAGGTATTTGTAATTGCACCAGCTCTGTAGCTAATCCATTGTATTGGAATTTTCTATATTTTCTCTGTTACAATATTCTCTATTTTTATATTCTCTATTTCTATATTATCTCTATTACAAACTCATTCTTTTCTTGAAATTCAGTTTATATGAGTTTACCTGGGTTGTTTTTCGGCGTTCTTTTTCCTGTTGTTAAGACTGGGGATTTTTTGTTCTTTGGGTTTCTATGGTTCGGTTTTGGTTTTGTGTGTTGTTTTTTGCGGGGTATTTTTAAAGATGTTCTTACAACAAGAAAGAGCAGACCTGCTTGATGAGGGAGATTGACCTGGAAGACTGCTGGCTCTTACAGCCATGCACTGCATGCCTGATGAGAAATTGCAATGTTAGCTAGAAGGCTGTAAATACCTGCTGACGTTACTTCCAGAATACTTATCAGCTAGTCCTGCTAAAATGGTTAATTTCATTCTTCCTTTCTGCTCTCTGTTATGTAAATCAAGCCAGACCGCTCCACATCTCAGAAAATTAAGCTTGTTACAGTGCATGCACAGTCATGTGTGTCTACACTCAAATTTGCAATAAATCTGGGATCTTTATCTTATGATTCTTGCTGTAGCTATGACAAGCTGCCTTGGCAGAAGGTCAGCAATTCATTAGTAACATAGAAACACAAAGGTGGCTACTGACAATTTGAAGGAAAAAGAGATTCAATATGGTTTTAAACTTTATAACCATGTAAACTTTTTCTCGTCTCTTTGAAAATGACATCTTGTGCTCAGCAGTTGTTGATTACCATCTTCTGCTTTCAAGCACTGTGACAGAGTTGTAAAATACCTTGCCTTTTTGCAGCACCTGAAATGCAGATGGTTCTTTCTCTCGCTCCTTAAGGTTTTCTGTTTTGTACACCACTACTAGTGATGCAATTGAGATAATTCAACATGTTTTGGACAAGTGACAAAGGAAATTACCTGTTTAACCAGAATGCCAATTAACTCTACTTTTTCTAAAGTCTGTCAGCTTGCCATCTATATGTTCACTCATTTGGATATCTGTTTTTGAAATTAAACATGCAAGATGACCATTCAGCACTAAATGGTTTTGTAGACTATTTTCTGCTAAATAAAACAGGGTTGGGTCTGATTTCTGGCATAAGACGAACTGGCACAGACTGATAGCACATGGATGAAAAGTGACAAAATACCAAAGTTGCTCCTTCTACCTGTGTTATATGTTGGTATAGAAATATCCTTAGAGCAGGATCCATTTGGCCAGCTGTAGATGTCTGCACTGTATATATCTGAAACAAATTGAGTCTGCAGTAAAATAATTTGTCTTATTGTAAAGCAAAGAACTTGATCAAATGAATGAGTTTATTTATCGGTTATGGAAGGAGCCACAGTTTAGATAAACTATCTGCATTGTAGCCTTTAAATTTAGACTGAGTTAATGCATTTTTTCTTTTAAATATGTCTGTGTAAATATCCACTGTTGAAGATGAAAGTGGAATCTATGATCTTTTGCAGTATCAAGTATTGATTTACCTGTATTAAGTGGCATATTTAACTTCAACACAGAAAACTTTTGTTCTTGGTGTACCAAGATCTACCATTCTTCTGACTTGATGATTCTACCTGTAGCTATTAGAACTCCAAAGGTGCAGAAACATTTTGTTGTTATTGTTGTTTTGCCATTTAATCACTGAGGAAAAAAAGCTACTATATCAGTGATATACTGTTCTGCTAACATTTATTATAATCCTACAAATCTTTTAAAATTATTGTTCAAATTGCAAAAAAGTAAAATCCTGAAGTCATGTGAGTAAACAAACAAGAAAGAAGTGCAATTTTTTGTGTCCTTATATTGGATTTTTGTCTTTCTTTACTCTTACTCCCTCCTGCTCAACTGCACTCAAGTCTTAGATGGCTTAGGCAAATCCTCAGACAGATGAAAGGATGATTTGTTAAATGCCATCAGTGATCAGTGTTGTTTTTCTGGCTTCTATTGGTGTTTCTTGGCAGATGTGCAGATTAGTAATAGAGAGGATCAATGTAGTTTAATCTCTCATGTGACATCTTTTGTTTGTTTGTCTATTTTTGTTGTTGTTGTTGAGGGGTTTTTTTTTTGGTATTTTTGGTTTTTTTTTTTTTGTTTGTTTGGTTGGTTAATTGGTTGGTTTGGATTTTTGGTTATTGTTTTTTTAATCAGTAGTACTTCATATTCCTGTGGGGTGAAAAAAAAGTGACAGTGAAATAGGAAGATGTACAAGAGAACATGATTTTCCATTACAGTACCTTCTGTTTCTGTAGGGGTCACCAGGAATTATACTGTCATCTTATTAATGCAGTGAAAATCCTTTTCTATTTTCTGTGTGAAAACATGTTTGTAAAGAAACAAGTCCTAGTCATGTATCTCTTTCCAACTGCTGTAATAGCCTATTTGGGAGCAGACTTCATCAAAGCACTACTGTGTTTACAGCACTTTCCCCAGTAGCCTCATGCCTGCCGAACACCATTTCATCAAGGCAAAACACTTGGATCAACAGGATCATTATTTTGGACAGAGATAGAGTAAAGCTACAGGTAAAAAGAGAAAACACATTTTGACGAATATCAGTAGCACTTGTAATCCCCAGACACACTGCCCTGAGTAAAGGATTGATGTTCAGATGGCAATAAACTAGTCTGTTTCCAGTCAGTGGCAGCAGCCTACCTTTTAGCATTTTACTTCAGTCTTTAATTCCCCCTGGACAGATTACTGGCACTTAGGAGAAATACATGTATTAATGCAGATGTATGTCAGTTAAGAGGGAAACTATGAGAGTGGCTGAGAAGATTATTTCTCACCATCTCCATGCTCCAACAGCTTTTTGTGCCCATTGACACATTATAAATTTCTACTCAAGCTCATGTTTGAAGGGGACAGGCTTAGTAGGTCTTCAGTGGTGCTACACACGTTACAGAAAGCCGAAGGCCAATAACACTGTGTTACTATCTCTACAGAAATTATTGCTATGTGCAGTTCCCATGTAGAAATGCATTTAAACAAAATAGGGTTCTTATAGTGATTTGCTATATAAATTAACTTGGAAATTACAGGGCAGGCAAATATGTTCAGATGTCTTTACTTCATTCTTAAAGGTATATACTAGACAGTATTTTTAGAGCTAAGGAGGGACATATTGGGTTAATAAAATCAGTGTATTCATTTTGACAGACACAAAATAAATTCAAAGGATATTGCATTTTGGTCCATTGATTTGCAGAGAGCTAATGTCTTGTTTTATTGACTATAGAGATAATTAGAAGTATGCACAGAATCAATACAAAGCAAGTGTGCAAACCAAGCTTTTATCAGATTTTTTGTCCCTAACTTTTATCAGATTGCTAATTTTAACATCAATGACTTGCACCCTACCAACACAAGATGTGCAGGTATTACCATAACATTCTAATCTGAAAGCATTTTGAAATGTATGATCTGTAGTTGGCTGAGGAAGCAGTTAAGAAAAATCAAACAAGATTTGATTTTTTTAGAAAAAATAATTGCTTTGTCTTTGATCTAACTTCAGTAAGATACTAAAAAATTCAATACAAATTATTTGTATGTGGTGACTGTAGCTGACAAGTGGCTGCTTCATTGCTAGCTGTTTCTCACAGCAGTTATCATATCATCCACACTCATGCATGCTGAACACATGTGTTCATGACAGCTGGAACAAAATATAGTGTTACATCCTTGGTGCCATACTAGAATTTCAACCACATCACAGAATCACAGAATGGGTCAGGCTGGAAGGGACCACAGTGCGTCATGTGGTCCAGCATCCCTACTCAAGCAGGGCCATCCTAGAGCATGTGGCACAGGATTGTGTCCCAGACAGTGTGACTTGCACAGTAGGGAAGTTCTTGCTTGTATTCAGGTGGAACCTCCTGTGCATCAGTGTCTGCCCATTCTCTGCAGCATCTGCATCCCTGGAACCTGTCGAGTTCCCTCTGAAGGGCACAAGGTCATCACCTGGCACCCAGGAGATGAGGAAGTCAGTGGATGGAGGACAGAGGCTCTGAGCCACCACCATGCTCTCCCCAAATTCTGTGATGTCACAAGGCTGTTGATGGGACAACAGCACTTGTGGATGTCAACATATTCTAGAGGGTCTGTGTCACCACCACACTGTCTCAAAATGGTGTGAAGTCACCAGGTGGTTGCATGGAAACCTGGAGAACAAAGTGAATGCAGGGATGGAGGATCTGAGCCACCACTTTGACCTCCAAAAATCCTGACATGTCATAAGGCAACCATGATATTATGACTTCAAGGCAAGGTTGGGGGGTCTGCACCACCACCCTGCCGTACCCAAACATAGTGATGTTATGAAGCTGTTGCCTGTCATCCAGGGTATGGGGATGTCAACACAGGGATGGAGGGTCTGAGCCACCATCAAACTGTCCTTACAAAATCACAGCATCAGTTAGGTTTGAAGGGACCACGGTAGGTCATCTGGTCCAACCTCCCTACTCAAGCAGGGACATCCAAGAGTCCTGTCCAGACAGGATTGTGTCCAGACAGTTCTTGAATGTCCCCAGTGGAGGCAGCATCCATGACCTCTCTGGGCAATGTGTATCAGTGCTCAGTGACTCATGCAGTAAAGAAGTTCTTCATCATATTCAGATGGAACTTCCTCTACATTAGTTTCTGCCTGTAGCTTCTTGTCTTATTGGTTTGCACCACTTAGAAGAGCCTGACTCCAACCTCTTGACATTTCCCTTTACATACTTGTATACATTAATATGGTTCCCTCTCAGTCATCTCTTCTTGAGATGAAGCAGGCCCAACTCCCCAAGCCTTTCGTTGTAAGTGAGGGACTCCAGTCCCTTAATCATCTTTGTTGCCCTCTGCTGGACCTGCAGCAGGAGCTCTATGTCCCTCTTATACTGAGGAGCCCAGAACTGGACACAATAATCTAGATGTGCCTCACGAGGGCTGAGTAGATTGGCAGGATCTCCTTCATCAACATGCTCTTCCTACAGCATGCCAGGATTCAATTGGTCTTTTGGCCACAAGGGCACACTGCAAGCCAATGGACAGCTTGCTGTCCACGATGTCAGAGCCTTACAGACTAGCTATTCACTGGAACTGCAGGGGAGAGTTACTGATTTACACACAGTTTGTTACCTAGTTATATATTAAAGAGCAAAAGGATTTTTGTCTTTTGTCATTAATCCTTTTGTTTCACACGGCAGTGGAGAAGAAATTTCTATCAGCCTGTTGGAACATGGAGGGGAGAAGAAAATCCTGCTTGATGATAAATCTATATGCTTGTATTATGCTTACATTTCTCTGTGAAATCTTCCCTGTACAGATTAGCTTTTTTAGTGAATTTTTACAGAGGCTTACAGTTCCAAGTCAAGTAGGTTTAAACAATTGGGAGAGGTCAAGTGTAAATATCTTCAAGAGCATCTGTGAGAAAGGGTAGTCCTACATACCTATGTGAAATCCTGTTCAAACAGTAGGAGTCCTTTCTGGCTGTTAAAAGGGCAGTGAAGTAAGCTCAGAACTCTAGGAGGTCTCAGGCTTGGGTATGGAAGAAAATGCTTTCTTTTCTTACAGCAGAGGGTGGAAGAAAAAGGGAAATCCCTGTTTTCTTTTATTGTTTTCTGGTACATCCAGAAGTGGTGGGATGGAAACTGCTAGCAGTCATGAAGCTTCTGTGAAGCCAGAACCTTCGTCATGAGAATCAAATTGTTTTACAAAATGTCTTTGGTGAGAAAAATATAATAAAGAAGAAAACACTTCCACACTGCACTGAGAGGAAACTTTAACACATAGGAAAGATTGAGAAGAGTTTAACAAGCTTTCATTTTTGTTTGCTTCTTTTCCTCTGTAGATTCACCTCATACAGATTTTCATGTTTAGCTGCATTCTTAATAAAAACACTCTGTCCTAACTAAAATGAGGAACATCATTTAACTCTAATTACAAAGGAAAATGTAGGCATTTTTGATGTATATTCTAATATATTATTTAGTGCCCTTTGCTCTAGAAAAGCTTAATCATCAACCATTGTAGAAACAGATATGGGGTTTTTTGCATAACATGAAGGTAAATTCATCAAGAAGTGCTTATTCCTCTAACATTTGCTCTTCTATACCAGTTTTAATTGAACTGATTGGAATAAATGCCTTGATCTGGACTTCATTTTCAATAGACAACACTGCAGTTGCATTGGGAACTAAAGAAAGAAATGTATTTATATCATGTCTTTAAATTATTTAAGTATTTTCCCTGTGCTTTACAAGCCCCCTCTATGCATTAATGCATGAACTAACACCAACATTAAACACCAGATTAGCGAATAATGTAAGCACAAGAGTTTTTTCCAGGTTTCTTAAAATAGCTGTAAAAAAACAGTATGGGAAAGATGGCCTTTCCACATGTTTGGAAGATAAGGCAAGTCAAGTGAAAATGGGCTGTAAAACAACCTAAACCACCTTTGACTCCTCAGTGACTGTGGGATCAGAACATAGTCTCTGAATAATTGTTCTCTTCCTGTGGCTCTCTATTTTTTGGCTTCTGCCCTTACTCTATGAAGTAGCAACACAAAACCTCTTCTAGATCCTGCCCTTGGCAGATGGAACATTTATCTATATGGCAGGAACAACAGAGCAATATTTCTCGAACTGTCTGCAAATCCACCATGTTATTCTGACTTGCTTTTTCTGACAATATTCTGCTACCTACTTTCCTTCTGTTCAGTCATCTCCTTTCTCCACCTTTTCCTTTCAGATAAACTTCTTCCCAAACTTCTTTATCATAATGAACCTTTACTATTCAGATTATGAGATGACATGATTTTCTTCTCCACCACCAAAGTCATATCTACTTTGCAATAACATTAACTTTTCACTCTTCATTAATGGTTCCCTACCACATCTAAATCTCTGTGGTTAAGCTAAAATACTACCCAGATTTTAAAAATACCTAATTCATGCAATAAGCAAGTCCTGTAATGACATTGAGAGCTACATAAAAGTAGAGGTTCCTTAAATCTTTAACGTTTCTGAACCATTCAGATATTTTCAGCAGTAATACAGGTACTTGCATTCCTTTATTGCTTACTGCCTCAATCCCAAAGTCAGTTCTGTGGAGATCCAGACACTAAGTCCTCCTCATCAAAAATTGAAGCCATGCCTCAAGCGGGACCTGCGACACAGGGCACAGAGGGTCAGTGAAGAAGAAAGTATGGTACACTGAACTGCTGTGCTGACTCCAAGGAAAATAAAGGTTTGGAAATGTGGCAAAATTCATTAATTTCTGCTTAAAATATTTAGCATTCACTCTGGAGGTGTAAGATTTGGGAGAAATATGTTCTGTGAAGCCCATTCTGCTCAAGCTGAGGTTTATTTTCATCATTTCATTCTTCTAACTTACTGCTAAAAATACCTGCAGAGAAGAAATACAGAGAAAAAACCCAAATCAACACACTGCTGTTTGTGATTCATCAAATACTCTTGGGGTTTAAATGCTGGGGTTTTTTTTCCCTGCGGAATTTAGCTGAAACCTCTCTTAAATGAGAATAAGATTTTTTGTGGT
The DNA here is from genome assembly GCF_000695815.1 of Acanthisitta chloris. Classification (NCBI taxonomy): domain Eukaryota; kingdom Metazoa; phylum Chordata; class Aves; order Passeriformes; family Acanthisittidae; genus Acanthisitta; species Acanthisitta chloris. The sequence continues at coordinate 20,909 of NW_008665782.1, forward strand.
ATTTATGTTCTGTGCAGTACTGTCGCTTCATGACAAAATTTATATAACTCTTAATAATAGTTCATGTGAAACTGTTGTGACTGTTTCATTCCTCTTCAGGTTTCTACCTCCTCATTGAAGAAATGGGGTAGTTTATTAAAAGGAAACCAAGATTGCAGTGCACAGCAACTACACGTTCATTTATGGAAATGATGCATTGCTTAGAATAAAATAATTAGTTGCCTTCAAAAATAGAGTAATACATATTTAACCTTTGATTTTCTACATGTAACAGAAACCCTCTATATTATTTTTTAAGTTATTGTTAGCAATACATGGATTTTATTTATTTTTCTAGTACCTGGATGCTAGACTATGATATCTGTCAAACAAAAAGTTAACAAATATTACATCAGAGCATGGTGTAAGATCTGACATTCAGATTAGAATTTAGGAAGCATTTTATCACTGTTAGAGTGCTCAGGCACTGGAATAGATTGTCCAGGGAGGTGGTGGAGTCACCATCCCTGGAAGTGTATAAGAGGCATCTGGATCTGATGTTGAACAATAAGTTTAGGGGTTACAGCAGTGACAGGTTAATGGTTGGACTTGATGAGCTTAGAGGTCTCCTCCAACCTTGATGACTTTATGATTCTATGACTAACTATGCAGACAACAGTGTTCATATCTTTGCACAGCAAATTGTTCTTCTAGTTGATCTTCATTTTTAAGTGAAATCATGTCCTTGTTGTGCTCTCCTGTTATTACTGAAGAAAAGTCTCTTCCGTTTTCACCTTCTCATTTTGTTTTTGAGGTTTTCTTTAACTACATATTAAAATAATTACATTTATGAAACAGTTATTGAAACCTTTCTGCAAAAAGAGATGCTATTTTGGAAGAAAATATTGATAAAGTTTTAAAAAAGTACCAGTCAGACAAAGTGAAGAAACTGTCACATGTTCTTACTTAACCTGAATGAGTCATGGAATGATTTGGGTTGGAAGAGACCTTAAAGATTACCCAGTTCCAAAGCCCGTGGCTATGGACAGGGACACTTTCCATTAGTCCAGGTTGCTCCAAGCCCCATCAAACATATCCTGGAACAATTCCAGGGATGGGACAGCCACTGCCTTTCTGGGCAACCTGTGCCGGTGCCTTACCACCATCACAGCCAAGAATTTCTTCCCAGTATCTAAACTAACTCTGCCTTCTGCCAGTCTGAAGCCATTTCCTCTTGTCCTGTCACTCCAGGCCCTTGTAAATAATCCCTCTCTTTCTTTCCTTTAGGCCCCTTCAGATACTGGAAGACCACAATTTGGTCACCTCAATGCCTTCTTTTTCCAGGCTGAACAATCCCAATCCCAATTCTGCCTTTCCTCATAGCAGAAGTGCTCCATCCCTCTAATCATCTTGGTGGCATTGGCTGGACTCATTCCAACAGGCTGATGTCTTTCTTGTGCTGGGGAGTCCAGAGCTGGAGGCAGCACTACAGATGAGCTTTCACCTGAGTGGAGCAGAGGGGTGGAATCCCCTCTCTCCTGCTGCCTGCACTGTGGGGATGAGCCCAGGACATATTTGGATTCTGGGTTGCTCTCAACCTGTTCATCCCCTAGCCTGGATTGATACTGAGAGCTGCCCCAACCCTGCTGCAGCATCTTTCACATGACCTTTTTATACCTCATTGCATTCTCATGGGTCCAATTCTCAAGCTTGACAAGGTCCCTCTGGATAGTCCTTCAGCTGTGTTACTGCATCATTTAGCATGGTGTCATCTGCAAAATTGCTGAGGGTGCACTCAGACCCTTCATCTGTGTTTTTAATGAAGATATGAAATAAGACTGGTCCCTGAGGGACACCAAGTGTCACAGATGTCCATCATGATTCTGAGCTGTTGACCACTACCCTCTGGATATGGCCACTTTCTTATGCATCTATTCATCCACCCATCCAATCCATGTCTCTGCAGTTTAAAGAGAAGGATGTTGTGAGGGACTACGTCAAAGGCTTTATGGAAGTCCAGATAAATGACGTGTGTAGCCCTTTCTGTGTTCATTGATGTAGTCATAATAAACAAATAGATTAGAATGAGTCATTGATCTAAGACAATCTATTTCTTACAAATCTCTTCCTATTACTTGTAAGTGTTCAATGTCTGTTCATTTCTTTCTAAAAAAACCCCTGCAATCTGTTTTCACTTATAAACTATATTCATTTATAAACATAAAGGTAATAGATCCCAGCATGATAATAAATTAGGAGCTATTGTTTCCTTATATTATTTGTCATTTGTACTAAACACAGCAGATTTTTTGTTTCTAGCCTTCTGGTTTCTTTGCACTTTGCATTCTAACAGTGAGAAGAGATGTTAAGAGCAGATGTCATTATGTTACCCCCTACCTTCAGAGCAGATTGAATATTTTGTTATCACCATTTGCAGGCTGTTCTGTGCAGGCATTTACTCTGAAATTTACGTAGCAACGTTGCTATGCATGCTTTGTGAGAGAGATTGGTGGGTGGAAATGTTATTAAATAAATCTTGGTATTTTCCCTGTATGCTTTATCTCTATGATATTTTATTAAAATAAATATGAGAGTTGGTATATTTTCCATATTGTCACAAAACATGACTGTATAACTGATACTTAGGTACCATTTGCACTTGTGTTGCAGTATTGAACACTTTCCTCATGATACTACAACTGTCTTCTGTTCCCACCTCAAGTATTCCTTCTTCAAAAAGCAACAAATTAAACCTTTGAACTTACTGAAGCTATCGTGAAGTTTAAGATATTTTAAGAGTAACTACAATGACAAGTGCTCACTATTGAAGATCATTCTCTCATGGGTTGTGATATGGCTGCTTCGGAAGGTCTCAAGGATGGAACAGGCTGTAAGTCTGACAAACTCCATGCAGTCCTCCCATCTGGGGTTGTCCTGCTTCAGCATGTATATTACATGTATAATTGACAGTAGAGTAGCCTGATTCAAAATTTCTTACCAAAATATACATAATTGCACAAGTCTCAAGTGACTCTAAATAGCTCCACAACTCCTCAAAAAAGTGTATAATGAAGACATCAAATACACTTCAGCTGTGTCATTTCAGCTTCTGTTTTCTGATACAAGATATTGCTTGTAATAATTAAAATTAATTTGCTAACAGCATTCTCCTTATTCTAAGGACTCCTTAATGAAAAGTTCAAATTTTGAACAGAAAAAAAGCAAACACTCCCCCACCCGAGTCAAGAGACACAGAAACACTTTCAATATTTTCTGCTTCATATGTCAGTTAGATGGGTCATATTAGCACTCCCTGGCACTTTAAAAAGTGACTAGAGTTAATAAAACAGGTAAGCCTTACCACTCATAGACAGGTCTAGAATTGCTGCGGGAAGGAAATCTGCACTGAAGTTCAGAGATGTTTGCTAAAACTTTGGTTCTGTCTTTCTATCTCCTGTTGTGAAACTGATTTATAAAATGGCGCATATAAATTCTTTGTGTCTCGACTTACTCATCATTAGCAGAATGTATTGTTACAGTTAATATTGCAAGTCAGTCTGAATTTTCTGTTTTCACTGAAGATTTTTTCACAATTTTAATGAAAGGTAATTTACAAATATTTGATGAAAATTTTAATTCATTTTATAAATTCTAAATCATTTAGCTTGCAAATGCATTTTGAAATGAGTCTCAATAGAAGCTCCTCTCTAATACTGTAAAGGCTCAATGGCAGAACTTGAAATTTAGCTGATTTGAAATTATGCTTTTGCTGGTTTTTAACAATTACCTAAGAAATTACCCATTAGTGTCAGTGTTAACTTGTATTCAGGTTTATGTAGCCATAAATGTTTTCATTTATGGTTTCTGCTAAAGATTCCACACATGAGGAAGTATAAACTTGTCTGCAGAACTTTAGAAGTTATAAGGTACAAATATTAAAGGAAGATTAGTCTGTTTTGGTCTTGAAGGCTGGGGCTGCACAAGGGATTGGGAGGGGGAACAGCCCAGACAGCTGACCCCAACTGACATAAGGGATATGCTGGACCATACATCATCATGCTTGGCATGTAGATCTAGCGGAAGAAGGAGGAAGGAGGGGACGTTCAGAGTGATGATGTTTGTCATCCAAAGTCACCATTACGTGCGATGGAGCTCTGCAGTCCTGGGGATGGCTAAATATCTGCCTGCCTGTGGGAAGTAAGGAATGAATTCCTGATTTTACTTTACTTGCACGCACAGTTTTTGATTAAACTGTCATTATCTCAACCCGTGCGATTTCAGTGTTGCTTCTCTCCTTCTCTTCTCCATCCCACCAGGTGCAGTGAGTGACTGCCTGTGTGTGGCTGCGTTTTTCTGGCCCAGTTCTGGATCCCTCAGTTCAGGCGGGATATTGAAGTGCTGAAGAAGGTCCAGAGAAGGGCAACAAGGCTGTTGAAGGGACTTGGGCAAAAGTGCTATGAGGAGAGGCTGAGGGAGCTGAAGAAGAGGAGGCTCAGGGGAGGCCTTATTGCCCTCTACAACTCCCTGAAAGGTTGGAGTCATGTGGGGTTAGTCTCTTCTCCCAGGCAACCAGCAGTAGGACAAGCAGGCACAGACTCAAGCTCTGCTAGGGGAGGCTTAGGTTGGATATTAGGAAGAGATTTTTTTATGGAGAGAGTTATCAGGCATTGGAATGTGCTGCCCAGGGAGGTGGTGGATTCACCATCCCTGGAGGTTTTCAAGATGAGACTAGATGTGGCACTTAGTTCCTTTGTCTAGCCACCATGGTAGGGTTGGACTCGATGATCTTTGAGGTCTTTTCCAGCCTGGTTGGTTCTGTGATTCTATGTTGACTGGTGGTCAATCATGACACAGTGCTAAGGGTTCTTACACCTATCTTGCTTACAATACTTTTCTTATTTTGCCATACTCTATTTGATCCTTCAATCTATCCTACAAATTGCCATTCATCAGGTTTCAAAGCTCATTATAGACTTTTCTTTCTCTACCAACCATATTTGATTCCATATTTATACTGCAAATAAAAATCACAATAGATCATACAATAATAATGAATCTATTTTTAATGTTTTTTTAAACAAGCATTGGTTTTGTTTTATTGTGTTGAGTTTTTGTTTCAAGCTTGTCTGTCATGCTTGAAAAAGTCCTTCCTAACTGTCTGAGGAGTTATCTCTTTTTGTTATTCAAAAAATGTTCAAATCTCTTCATCTAAGAGCTGTAAAAAGGTGTAGAGCAGCTAGGCTGCAGGTACTTCTTTTTTCAATCTGATCATTTGTTTTTACCTGTTCTGTCGTGTGTGAGCAGTTAAGGAGGGTGGATAAACACCTCTTTTCACATAACACTTCAAGTAAGAGCCAAGAAACATACAGGGAGAAAAACCACATCACATCCTAACCTGGGTTGACACTACCTGATATTTCCAAGCACCTGTACGGTTCTTTTCTGTCAAAACACAAGTGCCATTTTTTGAACATCTAGCAGGATGCATCTGTTTAAGAAGTTTTATCCTTTTGCCACTAATGGCAACAGGATAAATTTTTCATTGTTATCATCTTGACAAGTAAATGTCACTGTGCCTGATGGAACCGCTTCTGCAAAGAAGATAGCATCTGCTCTACTTGAGTATTCTCTGCAGAGCTGCAGATGTATAAAGAAGATGTGAGTCAAATTTATCATTTCTTTCAGCAAAACCATGCTCATCTGAGGAGAGAATTTAGGCTCTATTTATTTCCATTGTAAATTCATTTCAGGGAGATAAGTGTTGTTTTCATAAACATGCAGAGGAGGGAAGTGGAAGTAAATTACAAAAGGCAGCACTAGCACTACCTTTGCTATGTATAACTTTAATACACACAAAAAATCCCCAGAAAGCAAATTGAATCCTGGGCTGCATTCAAAGGAGTGTGGGCAGCAGGTGAAAAGAGGTGATTCTCCCCCTCAACTCTGTGCTCATGAGATCCCACCTGGAATATTGCATGCAGTTCTGGTGTCCTCAAAATAAGAAGGACATGGAACAGTTGGAGCAAGTCCAGAGAAGGCCAAGAAGTTGATGAGATGACTGGAGCATCTCCCCTATGAAGACAGGCTGAGGGAGTTGGGCTTGTTCAGCCTCAAGAAGAGAAGACTGTGTGGAGACATCAGAGCAACTTTTCAATATGTGAAGGGCCTACAAGGGAGCTGGGGAGGTAGTCTTTGTTAGGAACTGCAATGATTTCACAAGGGGTAATGGGTTCAAATTTAAAGAGAAAAATTTAGGTTAGATAGGCTAATAAGGAGTGAGAGTGGTGAGACACTGGCACAGGTTGCCCAAGGACATGGTGGCTGCCCCAACCCTGGCAGTCTTCAAGGGCAGGCTGGACGAGGTCTTGGTCCAGTGAGGACATGTCCCTGCCCATGGCAGAGGTTTGGGACTGGATGATCGGTAAGGTCCATTCCAACCCTTAAACTCTAGGATTCTATGATTCTGCAAAACACAAAGACTCTAAATGTGACAGAGGTCTGAGTATGGGCTACTCATCTGCAAGGAATGATGATCTTTCCAATGTTCTGTACAATGCAAATAGGAGGACATTTGCAGAACTGCAGGCCTGAAAAAATATTTTGGTTATATTTTTCTAACTGTAGTAAAGCTCCTGATGAAATCATGTTACTGAGAAAATGCTGAAATATATCTTAAGGCCCAAAGCTAACCCTCTAGGTGATTTACATTGCCAGCATGCAACTCCAATGTTCTTACTGAACTACAAAATGGTATTATTGTAAATACTCCCTTAGTAGAAATGGGAATAATTTTACTTCTTTGATTTTACCTGAATCTAATAAAAACAGCATCTTGCTTTCATGTCATTGCAGCCTGAGCAAGCCTTGCAAGATCTTTTCATTCTTTGGGTGTAGAGGGAAGTTCCTCTGAAGTCAAAATAATTTTTAACGAATCAGATTCTATGACAGAAGAAGGTAGGTAATAAAAGCAAACTCTGAAAGCATAATTGCAAATTAGAAGGGTTTCTTTGTTTATTTCTTTTCCCAAATTATTTTCTTAGTGACATTTTTCTCACCTTCTGAACAGTATCTCTTGAGACAAAGCCACATATCTGAGCTACATGTATGAAACTGCTGTTTCTGGAATTTTGCAGAAGAAGAGTAAGGCTTGAGTTTTCCGGGTTATATTTTTCTAATATAAAAAATGGGATTATATCATGCAAGAATAACAGTCTGGCTGTTAGGTTTTTAGAAAAGAGAGGTCTGAGGAATGAAAATATTTTTACAAGAGTTGTATAAAGGTTCAATGCTGGATAGTGCCAGTGGTATGACTTAGAATTCTGCTAGCAGTTTGTATGGACAAACAGCATCTGACATTGACTGTGTCCCTCCACACAGTGATCCAAGATACAAAGCTGCTTAGTGGTTTATGGGCTAGAGCTTATAAAATCATCCTAATTCTGAGGTGAGGAAAGCAGTTCCAAATACAGTAACAATGCTGATCTTTTAAAAGTGGCAGAAGGACTTGGCTGTTTAAAGATGCTGTTGGAGTAGTGTGTTGATTGATTCAAGACACCATTACATTAATACAAACTTAGATTTGCTGAAAAAATCATGGAGCTCAGATGGGTAACTGCAAAAAAGGTCTGAGACAAAATAGGGGTGGCAGTTGATGCTTTGATAATTGTATTAACACATGTATCTCCTGACATATGTATCTGCTACAGTCAATGGAGAGAAAAGCAACATTTACAGAGCACAATTAATTTTATCCTAAAACAGGCATTTAAAATAGGATAAATAAATCGTACTTGTATCTCTCAGACAACTGTAAAAGACATCCAGATAACCAGCTCAGACCTAAATGTCTGTATTATAGACGCCTGACACTAAGGTGGGATGAAGAGACTTTTTGCAAAGCCACAGAGAATACTAAAGAGCCAGCCAGGAGTCTATACTTCCTCCATCACCCAAAACAACGGAAGAAGCATTTTTTCCATTTAAAGGTGATCTTAAATATTTTTGATTAAAATGTGAATAATTTCTTCAATTTTCCTAAGCTTGACTAGGCTGAGTCAGCTACTTAGACTGACTAAATTCTGCATATAAGTTCCTGGAGAACTGACCTCTGTAGTAATGGAGGAAGTTTTCTGGTTGCCCTGTGTAACCTTCACCCTTATACTGATGTCATTGTCACCATAAGCTGTAGCTGGAGTACAGCAGCAAAAAACCAAGGTTAGCTATTTTTTAGTGTGCTGTCTCATTGTAGAGACTGTATCTTCACGGTTTTGCTACTGTTTTCCACTTTATTGCAGAGCACAATTTGATTCACAATTCCTTATGTTTCCTAAGATAGAATTATCTTTTGTTTTAATTCAAACCCTAATACCCCTCAACTAAGTAGTTTAAAGTCATTGGGAGTTCATTCCAGCTGAAGATAAAGAAAGATGGAGAGGAAAACAGAAGGGAAATGTAGCATAGTAGGATAATAAATAATGCCATAATAAATGACTTATAGAAAAGATGATTAACTCTTATACAGTTAATGAATTCTTTAATTCTTTAAAAAATCTTACATATTTCTAGGCTACAAATGGATTAATATGGAAAAGACCATGCATTTAAGGGAAATATAGGGAATAGTAAGAAATTATGTGGTGATGCGTCTCTTTGGAACATATATTATTAGTCAGATAGAAGATTCCTTTTTCCAGATTATTTTCAGAAACTTATTTTAAGAGCCTTAATTTAATGAGACTGCAAGATACTTTTACCCTCGAAGAGTTTAGCACAAATATATAAATAGATACCTCTTGATCCTCTGTTCAGAAAGAATGCTAGTTTCATGGGAGGCAGCATGACTTTTTTTCTTTGAACAAACTTCCATTTTTTCTTAGTTACCAAACAAACAATATGAAGGAAAGCAGAGGTCTTTCATCTTTCATCTGTTTTGATTACCTAGTCACCAGTCTCCTCAGTTATTAGCAGACAGGTATCTAAACTTAAAATAGTGCAGAAGTTGGGGGAAATACCTTATATAACATAGACTTTGGTCTCTGATAATTATCCACAGGGTTTGCAAGTTTTTCTTGAACTCATAAATTCCTTCTCCATGCCACTGGCCTAATTATTGCCATGAACTACAAGAGGGAGATTTGCTGTATGGACAATGTTCTATACTGTTCATTATTTATACATACCGAGCAGGTTAATAATAGGCACAATTTTATTTTCTCACTTTTTTGGACCTCACTCTTTAACAAAACTAATTTCCACACCTTGTACACTAACACATAGCATTAATAACCCTTTATATCCTTCCCTTACTCTCCTTTCCTTCTTTAGGTCAAAATCACAGACTGTTCAGGGTTGGAAGGGACCCATGAGGATCATTGAGCCCTACTCCTGGTCCTGCTCAGGACATCTTCGAGAATCACACCCTGTGCTTGAGGGCATTGCCCAAATACCTCTTGAAGTCTCTCAGGCTTGGTGCTGTGAGTACTGCCCTGAGGAGCTGTTCCAATACCCAACCAATTTCTGAGTGAAGAACCATAAGAAATAAGTCAACTACCGATAGATGCAATGTTTGTGGATCAAACACTCACTTGGAATGAATACATATTTATCCATCTATATGTATGTGGAGGTATCTATAGCTGGATGTTTTACAAGTTCAGAGTCTGCGCTACATGGCATCAATGGCTATGTATCCTGACATGTCTGCTTTTAAAAAATGAAGCTTCACAGGAATAACTAAGTTAAAATTTAGCTTTCATCAGGTAAGGATTGGTGAAAAACAAAATCAGGTTATATGAAGCTAGTCAACAATTTTGTTAATTATACTGATGAATAGGTCTTGCCATTAGGCTTATGTTGCTCCATTTACAAAGGACGCACAAACTATGCAGTTTTATCCTAGCACCTCCAATTTTCGTGCTTTATGTTACTTCTTATGTCACCACTTTGCAACTTTTCTGACACTCCCTTTTTTCTCCTTGACTTCAGATTCTTAAAATGCAGAACTACTCTGATGTAGAAATCAGAGATAGACCAGAATTTTTCATAAAGACATCATTTTTCATGAAGACATCAGCTTTTCATAGCAGAGGTGAAAATGTATTCTATTATAAACATACTGGTTGGCTATGCAGTTTATGTGAAAATAATTCTAATATGTGAAAATCTATGTGGGGGAAAAATCTAGGGAAAAAAATGTTTGCCCATTCTATAGAGAAGTAATTTGAAATGGACTGCGAATTTGCCTTTGTTAATTATACATATATACTTAGATCTAGTCCAGTATTCAAAAAACTCTATTCAGTCTAGACCAAAGACCTGAAATAAAATTTAAATGAAATTGAAATTAAAAAATTTATATAAAGAATTTCCAAATTTTTTCAGCTCTCCATCAGTGTGTACTAGTTTTCATGGCTACAATTTCAAAACACTAACAAAACCAGCAGACATTTGTCAGTATCCATAGAAGTTATAT
>NW_008665782.1:31446-41591 GCF_000695815.1 Acanthisitta chloris
TGCAAGCATAAAATTGGAGAGGTAAGGGAGTATTTTTCCTGGTATGAAAATCCAAGAAAAAATAAGTGCAGCAGAATAATACAAAAGTGAATATTTTGCAATCTATTATGGATAATATTTTTGCAGTTTGAGAAAAAAAAAGTTTAAACTCAAAAAATTGCAAAGAAGCATAAAGGCCAACCTGGAAATCAAGACAAAAGTCACCCTAGCACTACTTTTGAGTGTTGTTTGTACTGTCTTTGCTAGCCCTTTTGGATCTGAAATACTTGGTAGCAGCTAACTGCTACGAAATGACACAAAAATATTTTCCAAAGGAGCTGCCTCAGAGGATGGAGTTATTAACTTGTTTAAATCTATGGAAAAATGACTTTTGACTACAGGAAGGCCAAGTTTCAGGCTTGATGTTTTAAATATGTCCATCCTGATTAAGTGCTAAAGGGTAAATGGAGTGCTAGCAGAAGGCCTGATCACAGACTCATAAATATGTAGGTAGTCCATTCCAGTTCCCATCAAAGGGGAAAAAAAATTACACAGAAGGACAAAAGTAGACAGTAATGAAAGTCTGCCTGTTTCTAAAGAGACAAAAGTTTCCAAGAGAGATTTTTTCCCCCAAAAGAAGCAGGAAATATAGCTCAAGAATGTATGTTAAAACTAATAGTAACTCAGGCAAGCTGAGTTTTCAAAGACTGACTGATTTTCTTAACTATTAGTAATACTCTTGAAGTTCTAACATCATAGAATCATAGACTTTAAGGGTTGGAATGGATCTTACAGATCATGCAGTCCCAACCCCCTGCCCTGGGCAGGGACACCTCCACACTAGATCAGGTTCCCCAAGGCCTCATCCAGCCTGGCTTTGAACACTGCCAGGGTCAGGGCAGCCACCACGTCCCTGGGCAACCTGTGTCAGTGTCTCACCAATTAACATATATGTCACCATTAACATAAACTTACAACCTTATACACAATATTATTTTAAACAAATAAATAAAATAGATTTCTAAATGTATTTTGCAAGGATCACAAAACTACGTGTTGCAAGCCACGAATTGCGCTACCAAATTAAGTTATAGGAGCCCATGTGAAATTATATTTTGATGTAAGGGTAAGAGCATGGCAAAAATTCAAATATGGAAAGAAAACTTTAAAAATGTGTGGTATGATAACACAATTCTTTTAATGTGTGACAAAAATAATTTCCCCATTTTACATGGGTATGTATTTATTGTACATGAAAATATATTTTTCACATGTTGAGAAAAAAATAATAGAAACTGACATTTGCATCATCTGAATGCATAGAAAATTTTGCTCTGCTTAACACTTCCTTGATATAATAAATTTGTGCTTTTCTTTACTTAAGCATTATGCACAACATTTAATTTTGACAGATTGCCATAATTTGGGTCAAAGTATGAAATTCAGTTAACATATGTTAATCCCCAAATGCCTATTTTGGGAGGTTAATTTTTATGATATGATGCACATATGGAAAAATGCTGTTTGTGTTTTTGAATTCTGATTAAGAGATTAAGGATGACTGTTGCAGAAAAAATGACTTGTCAAAGGCAGTAATTCCCCATATTTGTTACATTTGCTTCCTGAGATTGTTGTTATAAAGCCCTTGCACACAACCTGGGGATGGAGTACCTCTCCAACTGGAGTGACCTCTCAACAACTCTTTAGGTCACTCTCCTCACACAGGAATAGAATTTGTCTTGCAATTGAGCTGCCACTATTTTTTCACCACAACAAACATTTTATCCAGACCTCATTCCAGCTCAAGACAATATTGTTTCTTTTGAGTGAATTATTCTGGTCATTCTGGGCTGTTTAATCGTACTCAAAGATGAACATAGAAATCTATTTTGTGCATGCACCTGGAAGTCATATCTTGTGATTGCAGCATGCAGAGACACTTGAACGCTTGTGGCTTATCCCTGATATGAATCTTAAGGGTCCCCCATGGTTTACTATTTTAGATATGTTAGATAAAACACTTATGAAATCTCCTCTGTGAAATGACCAGAATTTAATCAAATAATTAGACCTTCTAGTGTTATAATTGTCATGAAAAAACTTCTTTAAATTAATTTTGAGTCAGAAAAAGTGCAAAGGATTTTAGCTTTTTCTTCTTGATGGCATAGATTTTGTTGTGACTGAGGTGGGAGTTGTTATCCAATGTCAGAACAAACTTTGCTGTGTGACTTAAACTAGTACTTGTTTTAAAATTGATAAGGTACTTCCCTCTGCACAGAATGCAATTTTAAGTAACATTTTAAGATCTTACTAAAATTTTACTCTGTGTAAATAGTGTTGCATTGCTTCCATTTTTCAGCTGTATTGTTGCATATAATACACATATATACATATAAATGCTGCATATTGTCCTCTATGTCAGATCATCCAGCGAGACTGGTGTCTGGGGAGGAGGTATACAAAGGGAACATTTATATAGCTTCAGACAATAAAGGCAACAACAGCAAAAAGAGAAAAGGAGTTTGATATAACCACGATGCTTTCTTTGCTTATTCACACATCTGGTTTATTGCATTTATAAATAATATATGTGCAAGCCAACACATAAAATATATATATGAACTAGTTGCAAATGTCTCTTTATCTAACAGTGTTCAGTCTTTTATGTATGCAAACTCACTCCTGTGTAAGTGGAACTCATCAGAAAAAATCCAGGATATAATATTTTTGAAACACATTTAGCGGTGTCTATCACAATTATACTCACTTTTGTTTCCTGAAGAACAGGTGTTCTTTCATTAACAAGTAGAGAGAAATATGGTCTTCAGAATGAACAACTTTAACCCATTCACTGCATTTTCCAATAGGGTTTTTCAACATCAGTCTTTGGTAGTGTAAGAATTGGTAACAGAGGATTGTACTCTATCTGTAACAGAGGATTGTACTCTATCTGTAGAACTTGTATTTAATTTTCAGCATCATGTGTCCGCGGCCATGTAGGTATTCTGATAGGATGGCAGGATGGGGATAACAGTGGATATTGTCTGTCTTGACTTCAACAAGGCTTTTGGCTATCTCCCATAGCATCCTCCTAGGCAAGCTCAAGAAATGTGGATTAGATGAATAGGCAGTGCGGTGGATCAAGAACTGGCTGAACAGCAGAGCTCAGAGGGTCATGATCAGTGGAGTAGAATTGAGTTGGAGGCCTGTAGTTAGGGGTGTTCCCCAGGGATCAATACTGGATCCAGTCCTTTTCAACTTCTTTATCAATGACCTATATTAAGGGATAGAACGTACCCTCAGCAAGGTTGCTGATGATGCAGAACTGGAGGCAGTGGTTGATACACCTGAAGGGTGTGCTGCCATTCGGCAGGACCTTGATAGGCTGGAGATTTGGGTGGAGAGAAATGTAATTAAATTCAACTAGAGCAAGTGTGGGGTCCTGCACCTGGGGAGGAATAATCCCAAGTATCAGTACCATGAGCCGGCAGTGTGCCCTTGTGGCCAGAAGGGCCAATGGTGTCCTGAGGTGCATCAGGTAGAGCACTGCCAACAGGTCAAGGGAGGTGATCCTCCCCTTCGACCCTAGTGAGGCCACATCTGGTGGATTGTTTTCAGTTCTAGTCTTCACAGTTCACAAAAGACAAGGAGATACTGGAGAGGATCCAGCAGAGGCCACAAAGGGGATAAGGGTTCTGAAGTACCTCTCTGATGAGGAGAGGTGCAGGAGCTGGACCTAGTTAGTCTGGAGAGGAGAAGATTGAGAGAGGATCTCATCAATCCATACAAATATCTCCAAGGCAGGTGCCAAGAGGATGGCGCCAGACCCTGTTCAGTGGTGCCAAGCAACAGGACAAGGACTACTGCCATAAACTAAAACTGAAGAAGTTCCACCTCAACATGAGGAAGATCTTTTGAAATGGTGGATGGCAGAACACTGGCACAGGATGCCCAGGGAGGTCATGGAGTCTCCCTCACTGGAGACATTCAAACCCCAAGTGGAGGTGTTCCTGTGTTACCTGCTCTAGATGACCCTGCCTTGTCAGTAGGGTTGTACTAGATGATCTCCAGAGGTCCCTTCCAACTGTAACTATTGTGTAATTCTTAAAGTCATACAGAGTGAACACCATGGTTCAAAAGAGAAACTTAGAAAATATATTTTCATAATCCCTCATGTCTTAAGTACATCAATATGACTTATTAGATTTATTTTGTAGAGCTGGCATTCAAAAAGCTTTTCAGTGCACTTTAATGGTATCCAGACTTCATTCACTTTACTTTTCACTGTGAAGCAGTGACTAAAGAATCAGTTTTGAATTAAATATACTGCTGTAAAAGTACAGAAGGCGTGAAATGATTTTGTGCACATAGGCAGACATTTCAGGATCTTTAGTAATATTTACAAGCAATATTTAAGCCTGTTGATAAAAGATTCTGAGCAACTAAAGCATCTGTCTTGGTATCACTCTGAAGTGGCTCCAAACAAGCCAGGTCTTTGAAAATAATTCCTATTTGTAGGTGTCAGATTTCTCATCTGAAGCCCAGGAGATGAATGGTATCTGCTTCTAGGTGTTTGCCCAGCTGTTTTTCAGCCTGGGATGCACCAGGGTCACATTCCACATTTTTTTTTTTGTCTTGGCCACACTGGTTTTCACATTTTTAGGCAGCTACTTTGGAAACAAACCTGCAGTTTGTTTCCAAACAAAGCGTGTCCAGAGAAGAGCAATGAGGCTGGTGAAGGGACACAAGCACAAGTGCTATGAGAGGCTGAGGGAGCTGGGCTTGTTTAGCCTGGAGGAGGCTCAGGGGAGACCTTATCACCCTGTACAACTCCCTGACAGGAGGTTGGAGTCAGGTGGGGGTTCGTCTCTTCTACCAGGCAACCAGCAGGAGGACAAGAGGGCACAGACTCAAGATCTGCCAGGGGAGGTTTAGATTAGATATTAGGAAGAGATTTTTTATGAAGAGACTGATCGGGCATTGGAATGGGCTGCCCAGGGAGGTGGTGGATTCATCATCCCTGGAGGTTTTCAAGCTGAGACTGGATGTGGCACTTAGTGCCATGGTCTAGTAACCACGGTAGTGTTGGATTCGATGATCTTGGAGATCTTTTCCAACCTGGTTGATTCTATGATTCTATGATTCTATGAATAGGAATTTTTGTTCACATGTGAAATCAGTTACAGATGGGACAGAAATTGCCATTAGCAACTCAGAGCCTTTCATTGATGAGCCTCTTCTGAACTGCAGTGACTACTTATTTGGAAGCAAGAAATGGTCCAGAAACTGTCATTAACCAGATGATGTAAAATAGAAGAGTAGAAACTCCTATGAAATTGCAAATTTCTTGCTAAGTCCCAATTAATTTTGTTTCAGAATCCTTCAAAATTCAGCACCTGAGAATTTTTGCTAGGAAGGTTTCCATATTTTATTTATTTAGTTAAGGTGGTTATTGAGAGTTTATCTTACTGATTATGTGTAGGTTTTGTTTTCTTTTCTAAAACATATGAATTAAAATGTCCAAAGAAAAAAAGCCTTAGGAAAAAGTAAAGAATGAAAGTACTGGAAGCAGTAAGAAATTTTGTTATCTCAAAACTAAACATTCTCAGTATACTAGAAATGAGGATGAGAGTCACCGTGCAGCAGTGCCATTATGCCTGCTATTTTATTAGTTTTGTTTTTGTAGTAAATTAGTGCGATTATGTTACTAGCAGCCTAATGAAAACTTCTGTTTCTCAGTTCAGCCAAGGAAAGCAGCTTTTGAAGTAAATTCAGCTTTAGATGATAGACATTTATGTACAAAATCTGCATAAAATAACCCTGAACCCAGACCATAAGTTCCCCACCAACTGTGAAACACAACCCTTACCTGTTAACCCTAAGCCCTGTGAATGCAGATCTGACCATTTTTAATTGGATAAATTAACACAGCAATGTCAACTCAGTCAATTTTTTGAAACACAGTATCTTTTTTATTGCCAATTAGCATTTCCAAGGAGGAACTTAATTTTTCAGGCAGAGAAATGTTTTTCATTAGCATAGATTTTTGTGTGTTTTCAGTTTGTGTTTTGTTAGTTGAGTCTTCTGTATTTCTTTTACAGCTTAAGATAATGGGATGAACTTATAAATAGAAGGAAAAAACCTTAAAAAAACCACAGACTCTCTTCAGTAGTAAATCAGGAATACCATAGGGGCCTTTTGATGGATCCAGAACACTGTCCTAAAAAGTTTCAGGATAAAGATAATTAGCTGTTTATTTAGCACTGCAAGCTATGCTGATACCATTGCAACCATGTTGCACAGGGAAAGTGAATCCTAATTGCTTCAGCATATTTTCAAATGAAATAATTATTTTATCAAAAGTGCATGTTTGTCTAGCAATCTACAATTATAGAAACAGAACATATTTCTCCTGGGGAAATTACATAAGGATGATGTAATCTAAACAAGGTATGCTCTCCATGAAGCAAATAAAAGTGGAAAAAAAAAAAAAGTGCAGAACCAACTTGTTAAATTGTGTTTCTGGCCATCATGTGCATATGATAATCACACTGTCCAGTGGTATCTGACAACCCACCAAGCCAGAGTCTTAGATATGACTAGAATACCATGGACACCATCAGAGACCATAAAGAATACCATTATTTAAATACCTTTATAGTGCACTGTGGGAATAATGACTTCTCTATATTACTACTGACAATGGAGCAAAGACAAACCACTTCTCTCCTGTTCACAGAAAGCTGAGACAAGGGCAGTTTGATGCTCTTATTCTTCTTTCTGCGGCTGCTTCACTTCTGATGTGTAACTGTGCTGTTTGAGTGTTTCAAATGCCACTTTGGTGCCTCCAGGTCCCATCCCTAGAAGAAATCACATATAGAAATCTCAGGGAGTCAATGAATGGAACTGATCATCAGCAGTTTCTTTTTCAAGCCTGAGCTGTTTGCCAGGCATACCTGGCTGCTCACCTTTTTCTTCGTCTCCTATTTGAGGCACAATGGTAACCACTTTTTAGATAGTTTTAAAGAAGTCATGAATACATCTAAAACCACAAAAGTTAGAAAAAACAAAGGCACAGATCTACACCCATATTGACTTTCTTACCAAAATGCTGAATAAATACTACTGAAATATTATCCATATTTGCTGCCATACTTGGGCATAAGATTGCATCAAATAATTTCATAAGCATGCAAAACTTGGCAGTATATTTCATACAGAATATTTTTCTCCTTGTTCCTCTCCATCCCCACCACCTGCTGTATAATTTCGAAATTTGGAGAACAAAATTTGGCACTGATTTTTAATCATCCATCCTAAGTCATCCAGAATAAACGTCTAACAATGTAACGTCATAAAATTTTTAAAATTGCTTAGTCTCTTCAGACACATGATTTCATCTCCGTAATTTTTTCTCCTCAGTTAATTTTTAGGGCAGTGCAAGTGTAGCAGGAAAGGCTCTAAGATATAAAACTATTACTTATTTTTCCCAAACTGACATTTCCTCTTTTTTATTATGATTAGGTGAAGTTATTTACAGAGTAAAAAAATTGAAATGAAAAGACCACACCCTGAGATATAAAGCGTAGAAAGGAGGAAGACAGTCTGATCCGGGCAAAAAGTGCCAATATTAAGTCAAATGAGGCAGAATGCAAGAAGTGTAGGAGGAGTATGTGAAAATTGACATATTCACTTTTTCTTCAGATAGCTGAAAAGGACTATAAACTTTCTAGAGCTGGAAAGCTCCCTATATTGAACAATAAAGATACTGTGATCCAACACAGCACCATGTAACTGAGATGCCAATAGGAAGATATTTATGTAAAGCTTGATAGTGGAATAGCACATAAAGTACCTATAGGACAAGGGGTAATGGATTCAAACTGAAGGAGGGGAAGTTTAGGTTAGATATTAGAAAAGAGGTTTTTACTGTAAAGGGTGGTGAGACATTGGAGCAGGTTAAAGATACTGTGATCCAACACAGCACCATGTAACTGAGATGCCAATAGGAAGATATTTATGTAAAGCTTGATAGTGGAATAGCACATAAAGTACCTATAGGACAAGGGGTAATGGATTCAAACTGAAGGAGGGGAAGTTTAGGTTAGATATTAGAAAAGAGGTTTTTACTGTAAAGGGTGGTGAGACATTGGAGCAGGTTGCCCAGGGATGTGGTGGCTGCCCTGCCCCCGGGATTGGGCCTAGATTATCTGTAAGGTCCATTCCAGCCCTTAAATTCTAAATCTATGATAAACATAAAAAGTACATAGAACTTGCTTACTGAACTTTCAAACAGCAATAAGATTTGATGAGGGACAAAACTGAATTAAATTGTTACTCCATATCACCATCACCTTGTTGACATTTAGTGATATCTTACCTGGCTCCACTTTATGCTCATTAATGAATTACTCCTAAGCACATTGCATACGGTGTAGACAGCTTCTCTCTAGTTGTTTTTGAAATACCATGGGATTGAATTTTTTATAACAAAACGATTTGTCTTCCAGGAACTTATCAGAACAGGATATGTGTCCTGAAACAATATTGTGGAAGATTCTGCCTACACAGCCTTGTAGGCACCAAAGTCACTCTGGGACAATAATGTACATGCACACATACTTTGATAAACAGATTCCCAGATTTTCAAGTATCCTGAGCTGGATATCCAGTTGTTTTGACAATTTGCTTGAGACCACAATGGTCAACACAGTCAAAGATGGTGACCAGTGGGATATATGTTCAGCTTCTTCTCAGTATGTTATGGGGAATATGATGAAATATATTTAGTGTTCCTGCATAGGGAATAACAAAAATAACCCAGTCCTGTGACTGATATCTATTTTGCTCTTCTTTTTTATTTTTTCTGTATTTTTTCCTGTTTTTTTTTTTTTTTTTTTTGTTTATTCCTCTCTCACGGTTCTCTGCAGTTTTCCATGTCAAACTTAATCATGGCATGTAGGAGAAGATGAAATGGTCTCAAGTTGCACCAGGTGAGGTTTAGATTGGATATTAGGAAAAAATGCTTCACTGGAAAGGTGGCCAGGCAATGGAGCAGGCTGTCCAGGGAGGTGGTGGTATCACCATCCCTGGAAGTGTTCAAAAACCCTGAGGATGTGGCACTTGGGGACATGATTTAGAGGTGAATGCAGTGGTGTTGGAAAGTCTTGATGATCCTGGAAGTGTTTTCCAACCTTAATAATGGTGTGATTCTGGTATGAACCTTAATAATGGTATGATTCTGTGCTTGTTTCACACAACTTTTACAAGGCCTCATGTATGTTGTTTTCTGAATTACTTATGAAAGCATTATGAAAGAAAAGTTTGGGTTTTTCTGCCTCATTTTATAGTTTCCTTGCACTTTAACCTGGGCTTTAAAGACAGTGCTGAACTAACTATTCCACATCCATCTTGGAAGATTCCTCAGCAGCAATCTGTGGCATTATTTGAAGACCAGGAAAGTGTACAGTTCAGGCAGAATCTGTATTGCAGATTCAGTTCTCTGTAATGCACTTAACTGCACAACAAAATTAATCAATAAGGTTAATGTGAGACTTTCAATCACAGAATGAGTGGTGACTTCAAGCAAACCCTGCTATTATGCGCTCCTAATAGACACAAAATACTCCAAAGGAGCAGTCAAGCACTTGCAGCAATAAGGTACTAGACCAATGATGGTAAGTTATGGAAACAGAAATGAGGAAACCCACTTAAAACTTCTGATTTTTAGGCCATTTGAACAGATTTGTGGCAGTTTTAAACCTTTGTCCATTTTCTGAACCTCTGGTATTTAATATAGATGCATAGTAGCTATGTTCTAGTTTTCCCTGTAAGTTTTCATATCCTTCTGAAGTGATGAGGAGAATTCCCTAGGATCTAAAGACTGCAAGTTGTTAATCACTATTTTGCATGTGAGAGAGTAGAAGAACATCACCAGGATGTTAACAGATATCTTTATATGCTGATATTCTGTATCAGTTATTATGTTGCATATTTTTCTTCACATTAGTATATATTCTTTCAACAAACTTTAATCTTAAACTCAGCTGCAATAGCTAATGACATTTTAAATGGTTCTATTTAAAATGGTTCCATTTAAAATGTGTGCATTTCCTGGGCTTTTAAAACTTCAATTCAGTCAGAACATAGTGAAAAACATGGGAGGG
>NW_008665783.1:0-496 GCF_000695815.1 Acanthisitta chloris
TCCCTCCCTGGTTATGCACAAGGGCTAACGCTACCAGGCTGAATTTCAGATCTTCTTGCAGAAGGTGCATTTCTCTCCCAAGGAAATCTTGCTCCATCCTCTTCCTCTACTGCCTTGTCCAAGATAAATCCAAATGTGCAAAGCAATACTTGTTTTACTGTTTCCTTGAGGAAGCTAGTAGGCCTGCAATAAATAATTTATCCTGAAATACGGTCAGCTCCTCCTTTTCTAATTTCAAGTCACCATTGCTCAATCCCACAGCCATCAACTTGAATTAAAATTATATCTGTCTATACCATTTGATAGCATTTCCTTCATAAAACACTAATAAGATTTTGTGAAACATTCTTGTGCCAAATAATGTAACACTCCTGTCTAGAGCATCTCAAAGATAAGGGATGAAATCTTCAAATTAAGATTCCTAGGGAGTTATCATTTTACAGTAAAGAGGTTTTTCCAGATTTAACTATCTATTATTACTATTGCTTTGGACATG
>NW_008665784.1:0-35233 GCF_000695815.1 Acanthisitta chloris
ATTGCTTGTGTTACATGAACCTTATCAGTATCCCTCAAGGACACTGAATCATCTGAATAGTTATGTTGTCACCAAGAGGACAGAAATCTCAAGCAAGGGAATGGGAAATGGCAAATTCTTTAAACAATAACAGAAAGGGTTTCAAAAGCATTTCAAACATTTTTCTATTCCACCTATTCTTTCAAGAAATTTTAAAAGGTCACTGGTTTACTGGGGGTTTTTTGTGAGAAGAATAGTCTTCAAGCTGTCTACTGAATGGCATTCTCTGCCTTCTGCTTTCTAAAATTTCTTACTCGATTTCCCACCATAGAAGTGTAATGCACCTTTCCCATTTGTTCTACATAAAAGCTAGGCTTTTGCCCTCCTGGCCAAGATTTGCTCTTTACTTCCTTGATCTTAATCAGAAATCTTATAGACAGGCAACAAACAGATGGAAAAAATAAGTCTGTGGAAACGCAAAAGTGCATTACTTTGAAATATTGCATTCTTGCTCTATAAGTATTGCCAATGGCCTTGCCAGACATATCTGTATGGAGACAATGTGCTTTGGAGAAAGGAACATGAGTTCTTGGATTTTAAACTTCTCTTGACACTGGTGTGTGGCCTTGAGTAATGCTTCACTGGTCCTCAGCTTTTATGTGTCTAAAAGAAGATAACAATGTGTACATGTTCTTACAGGCATATATATGTCTTTATCTGTCCAGGTACTCATGTGGTTCTCATCACGAGTAACATCTCAACACATGTGTACATGGTATTTAAAATATGTAAAGGTCTTTTAATGCTACTTATAAGTTTGCAAGTCCAGTAATTTCTCTGCCCTTAAAAGAATGTTTTCTCCTCAAATCTGGCCAAGCAATTGCATGTCATTAAAAATAAACTTTTTGAAAGCCTACAATCAATAGAAAAAGAAATCAATTATATGTTCATAAAAAAAAAATCCAAGAAAAACAATTTTACAAACAAACATTCCACTGTAGAGGTCACAGTTCTGTTAATGCCCTGAAACTGTCTGGAAACTCATTGTGAACAGTCTAACAATTTCACTGCCAAAGCTGAGAAATATTCAAGAAGAGGCAAAGGCTATGCAAAGCAATTAGCACATAAATATTTTTTAAAATAATGTGAAGACTTTTCAAATGATCCTTCTGAAAAATAGATATGAAATCTGTTTTTGGTTTGGTTTGGTTTGAATAGTGACACAGGACTGTAAATTCTAATACAGGACAATACATAATGAATATGCAAACAGGTCTGCAGTTACCCACTGTACACATGCACTGCACACAGATTTATGGTTTTTAATTCAGCCCTCTGTTTTGCTCTTCTGTTAGCACAAAAGATGACTGAAATACATTGTCCTCTTTTCTTAATGAGAAGGGTATTCATTGACTCATCTGCTTCAAGTTAAACACGTGTATATGCATCGGCAGGATTGGGAACTAATCATCCTAGGACCGGGTCACATGTAAAGCTTGAATTCTAACAAGGGTTTGGTAGCTTTCGATCAGGCTGAGAAAGGGATATTTCAACTCATGTATGTTTGCTCATGAAGGGGTTTTTATGCAGTTTATCAGCTGTCACCTGAAACTGTGAGTCTTACCTCTGCTGTTATCCCTTCCTTCTTTTGCATCTTTCCTATCTTTTTTCTCTCCAAGGCAAGTTGAATTTTGTCACTGGCCAAATTGCTTCGAAACTTACAAAATTTTGGCCAAAATTTAAACAGAAGAGCAAAAATACTCGTCTGTGCAGGAAGAAAAGAAAGTTAGTTTTGACCATATTAAGAAAACAGTTTACTGTAAAATAAAATGTAATTTACCATGAGAATGAAATAACTGTTTCTTTTTTGAACACACAGCCTTGTTCCTCCCACATACTCTGTCCTGACATTTCAGCCCAGCTTTGCTCAGCACATGCTTTTCATCAGTGTGTTTATTACTGGTGAGAAGTCTTCCTAAAACACAGTTAAAAGGCCCTTTCTTTTTTTATGTTTCCCTAAACAATTGTTTGCATTAATGAAAACATCCATCATTTTTTACAAGTATTCTTGATAAAATATACACCAGTAGAATTGCTTTTGCACCACTGTTCTGCTCAACTATTTCAAATATTCAGTTCATTAGGGAGATGGCTTTTTCCCTCCTTAAGAGAAAGGAAATACTTCTTTTGCCTCTGGAAAGGCTCTTAAACCACATTACAGATCTATGAGCAAATCTTGGATAATTTTTAAATGATATAATCTCTCACAGGGTCTTTTTTTGAACTAGAATAAGAAAAACAATTTTAGAAAAGCAAACAGAGGGGCTCAGTGAATTCTGTTGCTGCACGTACTAAGGCTCACATTTTTCAATTTATTTAGATGTTTAATTCTCATTGAGAAACTTGGCTTCAAAGCTGCCGAGCGTGCTCAGCATCTCACTGCTTCTGGCTCAACAGACTTGAAAGTGACATGTGAGTCACTGTCAGGTTCCAGTCACAGCTTTTCGGCCAAGTTCTTCCTTTGGTATTGTGCCACATTTCTGGAGCTCTCTGGGTTTTAGACAGGCTGAAATGAGACTTCTGTTTCTCTTAAGACCTATATGAACCCTTTTCTCTGACAAATCATTCATCTTTTGTCATCCAAACACTTTATGGACTCACAGCTGATGTTTAAAGGTGTTGGTGGCAATTTTATGGGAAAGGAAAAACAACTAGCTTTCTTGGGCTTAGAAGATAAGACAGAGAAGGCAGTATCAAGGGATAAGAAAATAGTAAGTCTGTAGTAAAGGTTCACAAATTGCTATTCAGTCTGAATAGTACAAAGATCAGAGAGAAAATTATCCTCAGCCATTTAATATACACTTTCTATAATAACGAAGGAAAAAACACTCAGCAAGTTAAGCTGTCTTTGTGCTTTACTCACATCTGCATTTTTCAGAAACATTAACCAAGTGGTAAAAAACAAGCAATTAAGAACATGGACAGAATTCGTTTCTACTGCCAGAATTCCTAACACAGACCTAGGTAACACCTTTCCAGGATCAGTTGGCTGTCAGATTTAGCAGTAAATATCTGAAGCCTCTCTGTCATCTCCACCAAACAGCCTCCATTGAAATATATGACTATAGAGTTCTTCTTTGAGCCTAGGCTTATGTAAGGAGTCCTACTTGTCACATAAGCAACAAAACTGTCCTTAAAATGAGGCACACAGACTCTGGCCAGACCTGTTACTGAGATTCACCCAGCTTCTTACCTGTGCCTCTCTGAAAATATAAGGTCCTAGTTCTTTCCTGTGCTCCAAAATCTTCTTTGCTTGTTCAGCTGGGATGTCAATCTGCAAACCTGGTGGTATGGGTGAATTAATAAAGCAGTTGATAATAGCTGTGATCTTTTTCTGGACTAAGGCATCGGAACAATGAGAATGGCACAAATCCTGAAAGATGAAAAATAGCACTTTCAGTCAATGGAGAGAGAGAATGACACAAGACCCTTTACAGGGCCCCAGTGATCAAAGAGTAATAGTCATACAAAAATAATTATACTATAGATTCCTTCAGAATCTAGGACAAAATTCTTATAGCAAATGTGCATGGTCAAAGCCATAGTTAAGACATGAGTAGGCCTTCTGGTTTGCAAATGCAGATAAATAGCAATCATTGCTTTTAGGTGATAATTTCTACCTGCATGTTCTGACAGAACAGGATAGTTTCTAAGTTTAAATGCATTACTGGCAAATAGGAGGCATTTATGAAAAGAGAAACACACTTACAGGTGTGAAATGCACTGATTTCCACAATGAGCCTGCTATGACTAGGATAGCCATGGTAACTAAAAGACAAAGAAATGCTCTAAAGGCTCCAGCATAAGAGGGGAAATATTTAGAGGGCACAAGGTATTCTAACCAGGAATGCTGGCACAAGGGAGACAATTTCAGCTACCAGTACAATCTTCCATTTATTAAAATCTTCCTGGTTTCATCCTTCATTAAGATTTTCTAGTTTCCCAAAACCTTGAGGTTTGAAATAACTCTGTGCAGAAGAGAATACAAAACCAACCTGAACTTACAAGAGTAAGATCTCAAAGGAACACTGGGGTTTTGTTACTTTAAAATGTGATCCCATTGTTCTTGCAACACATGTTATTACTGTGTTTTGACACTCTGACAATGCTACTGTTGGACTTCCTTCAAACACTTTAAAACACAAACTTTCCCTCCATCCAAAATCATCAAGAAATTTCTATACCACTAGGAGCCTATCACATCTATCGACTAGAGACACAATGAGCACTCTGAAGAATTTTCAGGAAAGGAGCTCTCTAAATGAGGAATCTGCATTTAGTTTTGGTATAGGAGGCTGGATATTTACTTTGCAAAGAAATTAAAAACAGAGATTCTAACCAGAAATGTGGTATGTGAAAGAGCTGGCTTGTTTTATTATGAATACCTTTTAGTTTTGAAAAGGAAAAAAAGAATGATAACAACTACAATAAAGAAAGGCAATACCAAAACATATTCAATATATCCTAAGAATATATTATGGCTTCCTTTGCTCATCTACCATAGAAGAGAAGGCAGAGCTGTAGTCAGAGGGAAGACAAATAAGCCATATGATATGAAGAGAGATGAGACATGAGCATAGAGGAACAGATGGAAATGATCCGCAGAATTATATTTCTTCATTCTTGTTTTTAAAAAGATTTTGGTTTTGGATTGTCCCAAGATGTGCCGCCAGCCTGATGGGTTATGGGGAGCAATGCAGTCATTGACTCCTAAAGGGAGTTCTGCCTAAAGTCTAAACTGATGGCATGATAGGGCTCAGACAATAGAAGTATGCACTGTGCAAAGTGCTGCCCACGCCTTTGGCAATATTCCTCCAGTTCAGCCTGACCCACAACACTCCTACTACTCCAGCCCTTTGCTTCTATAAAGAGCATCAACTGCCAACCATGACAAATCGCATGCATGGAGAAATATGGTCAGATTGTACTTTTTCTTGATAAGAAGACAAATAAAATTAACATAAATGCAGGGGAGGGGGTGGGACAAAAAAATAACGAAGGCTTTCTTCAGAGACCAAATCCACAGAGAAAACAGTCTAATCTACACTCCACATTAATTTGCAGAAAGTTTCCATGTCCTCCATAATGTAGTAATGAAGAGTCACAAAGTTGAAAAAACTTCAAGTATTTTGAACAGGATTTATGTCATGGAACACCAGGTGCCTTCATATCAGGTTTCTAGTCTAAGCTAGTCACTCTGTAACCTAGAGACAGCAGCACCCTCAGAGAGCATTTCAGCTGGTGACTCCTTGCTTGAGGATCAGAGCCTCTGTGAGGAAGAGAGATTGTCCTCTGGAAACAGAGATGCTTCAGCTTCTAAAGCAGACTCCAAATTCAAATTCATAAAATTAACAGTGAAAACACACCCATATGTCTGCAGAGGATCTCCAAGTGCTACTGCAGCATCACTTGTGTTTACTACCTAATTTCTGAGCATGTTAGCTAACCTCATGCTCCCTGCCTGCCATGTGGACACAGGCTATGTTCAGGAGCCCAGGAGAGGTTCTGCACTCTGGTAGCACTTTTGTATCAGGAATATTCCAGAGGCAAATAGAATTAGGAACAAGTAAAAGATCTGTGGTGTCCCCATATTCAATTCAGGGTGCTATCAGGAGGCTGCAGTGTGATTTAAAGGCTCAGTCCAAAGGTTTCCCATTGTGTTTCAACCTACACAGCAGCACTTTCACAAAAGTGCATGTACTTGGGAGAGAGCTGCTACCAGCTGACCTTCTCCATCATGTTTTGCTTTGGTCCCATCCTCAAATGAAGTCAAATGTGACTCTACAAAGTGCAAAGGAGATGGGGCCTGCATAATCCCATTTAACCATACACAGCTATAAAGACAGAATGAACATTTTAATGCTTGCATATTTTCTATTGCTCAACAGATGTATACCAAACTCTGGGCATTAGCTGGTAAGTAGTGTCCCCTTAGAGACTCCAAAGCATGTTACAGTTTTAAGAAGCTTAAAGAAATGTAGGGATAATAAATTTGAGTCAGAAATAGCTACCCTTAAGAAGTGAGGATTTGCATCAAAGCAAAAAACCCAGTTCAAACAGTGAAAGAGGTTTTACTATGAACAACAAATCTATAGATATTCTTGTTAAAATTTTCCTAATATGCAGGAATGGATGCACTTGCTTACGAATCAAGTGCTATTCCCCTTGCTCTGTTTTACCACCATACCTTATACTTTTGCACCTCTTGCCAAAAGAGCACTCCGTTCCCCAGCAGGTCTCCTTTCAGTGACACGAAGAGTTGAAACTGATTTGCTGTCACTGGATCCATCAGCGCTTTGCGGAAAGCAATTATTTCACTAGATGAAGAAACGCACTTATTGTCCACATGCTGTCAAAGAAGAAATAAATGCACCAAATAAATGTTGGTTCAAAAAGCAATAACAGAGGCATTAGTTAGCATAAACTGTCTGATTTTTATCTTTGTGCTGACCCTAACTTTCAGTAGTTTATGAGTTTCTGACATGGGTACAATAAAATGTAGCAAGGTTTCATTTCTTTCTTTCTTTCCTTACTTTTTTCTTTTTTTTTTCCAGTTTCGTTTGGGGAACATTTTTTGGAAGACATGATGGGAGAGGAAATGACTGACAATGATTTAGACCATATGACTCTATACTATAAAGTATGGAAACAGCTATTGTTATTGATTATGGCAACAGGCTACTTTTCTAGAGAACAGTTTTAGTTTTGTGCAAACAAACAACAAAGAAAAAGGAACAGACAAACCACATAGCTTAAAGTTGTAAAATGCTTCTGACAGGGATCTCACCAACAAAATGAGCTTTGAAATGTGTTGCCATGATCACCAACAGAAGCCGGAGAGTTTTCTCTCAGTGGAATAAAGCTACCAATAGTAAAATAGAATCTAAAGTCATTTTAGACAATCAAGACATTTTAGAAATCCTCATGCTGCCAAGCACAAAACAGTAGGCAGCCAGGAAAGGGTGGAGAAAGAAAGATGGCTTATGCAGGGACAGTTTGTTTGAAATGAAGTTCATGCTGGCCTGCCTTCCTGAACAAACAGTTCTTGTGCTGTTGCTGAGGAGCAAGCCAGACACCCCCCCTTGTTATGAGATGGATGAATGAAAACCGTCTTCTAACAGTGGTCTAAAACTCTTGAAGTCCTGGAGGGCTGGAGTACTGTTCAATGGTCAGCATGGGACAGAAACATTTTTAATTGTTGCTGACCATCGTGGAAACCTAACCTCGTCCTGAGATGAAAGGGTTTCTTCATCTTCTCTTAAAAACAGGGGTTACACTTAGTGTCCTGCTGCAGGACACTACCCTCCATGTGAGAGAGAGGGTGGTGACTGTCCAGAGAGTTTGGTTAAAATAAAGTCAGCTCAACTTAGACAGTAGGGTGGATTCTTCTCAGCCCTTCTCCAGTTCTCCAAGCACATTCTATCCCCTGCAACCAGGATTTAGGCAACTTTGGGGAAAAATTATTTCTGGGGCATATTCATGAAGGGAAGAACAAAATGTTGCTCCCATCCCTATACCAATATACAAACACTGCTTATTTTACAGGTCATCAGCCTCAGAGGAGAACATGGAAAATAACCATCTTCCTGACAAACAGACAAAGGGAAAACTCAATTAACAGAACCCACATGCACTTTGGATCCCTTTTGTACTGACGGTTTGCATGGATAATTGCTGACCGGGTCTCCAGTTTGATTTCAACAGACAATAAAAGTTCAGCTGAACAAATGTACACAACTTGTATGTTGGCAATCACAAAAAGTTCACTGCTCTTCAAGAGGAAAAAACTGGCAAACATCTGATGAAATGTATTATTACAAAGGTTTAAGAAGTTTAAATTTGATATTATCTCAGTGCTGTGAGATTAAAATGCAATTCTAAATGAAACAGATACTGTGAGATATGATTAAACCTGCCCACTCTACTGCATACTTCACATTCCCTTTTGTGTCTGCATGTAATCCACTTGCAATAATAAATAAACTACCAGATGCTGGAATGAACAGCTTGTCCCAATAAGTCCACTGCATACAAAATACAGATAAATGTGAATTTAAGGTACAATATCAGTTTGAGGAGGGTTAAGAGTGCTCCAAAGTCTTGGACAAGAGACATGTTTTTTCAATATGGCCTCTCCGGCCAGGAAGGAAGAGAAATTTACCATGAACATCCAGCAGGGAGCTAAATTCAGGAGCAGTCTGAGTAATCAGTCCAATGTAGCCAATCCAATCATGCCTGCTTTTCACAGCATTACATTTGGGCCTTACACTGGCAGCAGGGAAATGGTGAAGGATGTGCAAGGTCCAAATGAAAAAGATAGTGAAATTGTAGACACAAGAGACAGTAAATTTCACTTGCCTTCCACATCCTGGTTGTCTTCTGATGCTTTTTGTATGAAAGATCTTCAGTTATGCCGCTTATCTACGGTTGAAGAAAATATTGTCATTGTATTTTTTAACTCTTCTTGTTTCTTGTTCAATCCTCTAGTGATTGAGACCACAGTGGTAGAACAGTTTATGTCTTTGTATAGATTTTATGCCTGAAACTTGTTGTGGACCCACACTGAATGCCATCCCTTCTTCAGCTATAAATGAGCACCTCCTCATTAAGACTGGGGAGTTCAAGAAGAAAAGAGGTGATAGCAGGCAAACTGTGCACTTGCACTGATTTGCTTTACTCATAATGTTCTGAGGGACCACTTATATTAGGAACACATTTTGAGCTTGCTTTTTTCAAATATGAAAAGTTTTTATTTCCTTTAGACATCTGTATCAGAAATGATACAGATCATTCATCCTGCAGTTTCTTTGTAGCAAAAATACACCTCAAATCAAGGGCAAGTTTTCTGAATAAGGACTACATAGCATGCCCACAGTGTTTGGTCACTGTGAAATATGAAGCCATGTGGAGAATGTCATCTGGTTTCATTTCTTCTAAAATACTTTCTTCAAAGGACCTTTTCATCCTCTGAATTTGCAATAAGAAAGAGAAAGGAGCTGTCAGACATAAATGGAGGTAGGAAAAGACTAAAAACTCATTAGAAATATGTATTTCCTGTAAACTGTTGAATACAGTATTTTCCAAACAACTTAGGCTACTCTTCCTGCCACCACAGAGCAGCAGGTGCAAAAAGAGACAGGAATTAGCTTCCAGTCCTGGAAGCAGCTTAGTCTTATTGCATGGTTCTTGTGCCAGGCCTTGTCAAGGAGGCAGAGGTCAGCTAAAAAGGGCAGAGGGTTAGGAAATTTTGATTTAGTTAACATAATCATTATTAAAATTACAGTTTTTCTTATCAGAACCTATACTTTTCACATTGCTTAGTGCTCTAAGGAAAGGATCCAGCTCATATGCACTACTGACAACACTTCTGACAGCTTTCTTGATGTTAAAAAGATGACAAAAACAATTTTTATGGATTAATGCAGTTGCATATGTGTCTGTTTGATGGAATTGTGAAGTTTCTTCCTGCTACAACATTTGCATGTCAGAGGTGTTGTGGAAGTGCAAAACACAAGTTTCTTTCCCTCTGTCACTGGCAGGGTGATCTCCTTACATGGGTCCTAGCCACAGAGGCACTCATAAAAGGCAGATATGAGCTCTGCCCATTCCCCAATCTTTCTTATGAGCCAGCAGGAGTGAAAGGCTCCTCACTCCCAGTTGTCTGGCAACTTTCTGAAGTATCCGATTGGAACAAGGCTTGTAGCAGTTAACCTCCCCACTCAGCAGAATTTCACAAATCCTGAAGTCATTTCTGCAGGCACTGCAGCTCCAGATGGAGAATGCAGACAGCATATGAGAAAGAATACAGCATGGGAAGCCCACTCATTTGCTTGTGTTCTGGTCCCCTTGGGCAAATCCTTTACACAAAGCATCATTTCTTCAGTGTGCAACTATATGGCTAGAGTAAAATGGCATATGGAGAGTGCAGTGCTACAGCAAAGATTAGCTTACTCTCCTGGCAGCTTGGCTGGCAGCAGAGCTAACACCAGCTCCTTCAGATTTAGGACCTAAGAATAATACTGTCAGCTAAACTAAGCCTTCCGAGGAACTGCCTTCCCAATTATCAAGCTAAATGCTTCAACCTGTACATGCTACACCATCTCTTTCAATGTAAACTGAAAATCAGTTGTGGGCTGCTTTTCCTCGGAACCTTTTTATCCCAATGATAAATTATGAGCCAAACAAAAAACAATGCCTGGATGTGTTGCCGTTGTTAAAAAATTACCTTTGCTTGTCCCTCTGCCCCATGCTGTTCATCTGCCAGGAACAATGGCAGCCATTGTTTTTCTAATCTCTTCTGGACACATTGCTGAACTTCTAGCAGAGCTGCTGCCGAAAGTTGATCACGAAGGATTTGTCTCCATCCTCCACCTGAATGAATTATCTAAGCAATCCAAATACAATAACACATGACATAAACTTTTGTGTATACCAAAAGTCCTTTATCTCTCTACGTCCTTGATTTAGCAAAGCATGAGCTTAACTGTAAGCAAAGCATTTAATGCATGCTTACCCAAGGCTCACATGTACTTTTCATAAAAGGGAACGGATTACATTTGTCCCTACCTATAATAGGATACAGACTCTGGCAAATAATACCCCAGCTTGACCAAGTAAATTGCCTAAGTATCAAGATATATCAGAGTACGACAGCTCAGACTTGCTGTCTGTGGCTTTACTGACATACTAAAATAGAAAGCTGGAACAAGTCACTGTGCCTGAAAGCCATTTTTTACACTTTTTCTGCGCTGTGTTGTGCATGCTCTGGCCATGGCCTCAGATCAGGGTTTAAGAGAGATGTTCTGTAAGAGGCAGGGAGGAAGAGCCTGAACAGGAAGGAAGGGACCCTCACAACCAGAACAGAAACAGATTTCTGGCCAAACATATAGGTACGAATTGAGGAGATAGCTTGGGGAAAAGATGGACCAAACCCTCTTATGGGTTCTTTATGAATGGTTATGTAACTGGTACCTTTTCTTGTTGTTCTCTGGTGGCTGGGCTGTTTGGTCCAAAGAAGTACTTTTTGTTTAAGTACTTGTTTTTAATGTCCTTAGATTTTTCCTTCCTTTTTTCTTTATCCTTGTGGAGCGTCTTTCTGAACTGTTCAATATCTAACCAGCACATGAGATCCATGCTACAAACAAATTTAAACAGAATGTTATTTCAATATTGAGTTAATTTCATCAACATTCTAGGGATTTATTAGTTTAACCACAAGCCACCAAAATATTCAAGACCTAAATACCAGGTCAAATTGGGCTGAAATTTTATGTCATTGATTCTTTGCTCATACCATCTGGTGAGATCATGGCACTTGCTGAACAGACAGATCAAACACACATCTTAGGGACCTCATTAGGGTCCCTTCTGGTCTACCCTGGGAGGAGCAACCTCCTCAATATGCCACTGCTAAATTGAGCAGGAACTGTGTACCAGAGCCATAGTGCAGAGAGAATGCAAAATGAAAGAGATGAGAATTTGAATCAGTACTGAGGCTGAGAGCCACTGAGAGATGAGTTGATGCCTCCTGTTCTGCCTCCTTGTCATATTGCCTGAGAAAGGACCAGGGATGACAACTGGGAACATCAGCTCCAGAAATCACTTTCTTCCTACCCCGTGTGAACTGCTAGAGTTTAAGTCAGTCTGCAGCCAAGCAGACAAAAACAATTTATGGTAAAATTTGTTTCTAGGGATTTTTGTGGGCTGCTTTTTCATAAATTACCAAATCATTATTCATAGTCAGTGACAAATAATCTCCATAAGCAATTCTCAATCTATATATTGTTCATAATGTTTGCATGCATACTATAAATCTAAGTTTGTTTTCATAGAAACATACCATGGTTTTGCTCTTTAAATCTGAGGACAGAATAACTGATATACCTACAATTATGGTTTAATTTATATGACTGTTTTCTGACAGTATCTTATAAACTGAAGTTTTGTGAGCATTTTAATGAGGACATTCACTCTATTTGCAGTAGGAAATATGAAACATTAAATTCAGACAAATCCATTTCACTTTTCCTTTTTCAATGCTTTTCTTCAAAGCATTAATCTGTGAGTAAAACTTTCAAAAGCATCTGAATGATTTAAGAACAGATGTTTCCCTTTCAAAAGTATTTTGAGACCCTTACAGATCTAAGTTCTATTGAGACCGAAACTCTTCCGTTTGCTACTTCATCACAACATGAATAAGTTCACCCAAATGCTGTGATTTATGAAGTAACTCCTTGGCATCTACCTATGACAACCAATCAAATATGTGCATCTTATTTAAAAAGCAAAATGTAAAATCTGAGAGTGTGTCAGTTGAACTGTTTACCATGGTGCCTTATCCTGACATGGTGCAGTTTTCCCTTTCAGCAGATCAGGAGCACATGCATAGTCAATTAGCCTGGAGAGACTAACAAGTGGTAACTCACTAAACCAAAGTAACACAAATTGTCCTGCAGTTGTGTGAATGTATCCTATATATTTAATGAAGTATTAGTTAATGGAACTTTGTTTAGTTTCTTATCAGAATTTGTGCCCAAGTACTCAGCAGCCTTTCCTTCCTGAAACTTGGATCACTTACAATTGGACAGTATCAGAACCATAAATGTTGATGAAGAGGCAAATCATAGAATCATAGAATGAATCAGGTTGGAAAAGACCTCAAAGATCATCAAGTCGAACCCTACTGTGGTTACTAGACCATGACACTAAGTGCCACATCCAGTCTCATCTTGAAAACCTCCACGGATGGTGAATCCACCACCTCCCTGGGCAGCCCATTCCAATGCCTGATCACTCTCTCCATAAAAAAACCTAAACCTCCCCTGGCAGAGCTTGAGTCTGTGCCTTCTTGTCATAGTGCTGGTTGCCCGTGAGAAGAGACCAACCCCCACCTGACTACAACCTCCTTTCAGGGAGTTGGAGAGGGTGATAATACCCCAGCTCCTCTTGAATGTTTGTTGTTTTTTTCTGAAATTTTCTAGACTGCATTAGTTCTAGGACCCCTTCAGCTTTTAGTACCACTAAGCATCTTCACTATATCCTGCCAGCTCTAAAACACTGTTGTAGGACTTCTTTAAATGTTTGTGTTCATTATGAATTTTTACAAAAGAAAATTTCCCAAGAAATTAAATATTTCTCTGCCTAGCTCCACCACTTAAGATGGGACTTGTCTGTGATTAACAGAGAGGCAGGAAGAAGCAATTTAGTCTACCTGTCCAGGACTCCATCTTAGCCAGTGAACTGTTATCTGGTGATTCCTACCATTTCCCCAGTTAGAGAGGAACTCAGGACCAGTGGTATTCAAAGTGGGGTGTGTGCACCCCAGGAGGTGTGCAAGACCACTTGTTGAGGGGCAGTAAGAAAATATTATCACTTCAGCAGCACAAAAATTAAACACACGTGTATTGAGGGTGCATGCTCAAATGTTTTTCACTGATGATGTGTGTGACCAAAAAAGTTTGGAGACAACTGGTCTAGACAACTAACTCAAAAGACACTTGACTATAGGCACCCACAGCATAACAATATCCACCTGAACTCATTACCTGCAGCCTCTTTGTAGTCAGTGAGAAGAAATAGCCATCTTAGGAATGATCCCTCCAAACTGATTTTAGATGCTACCTTCAGAATTAAAAGAATTGCACCCAGAAGTGTGTATTTCTCTCTCTGACTACAAAGGGAACCTATGATGATAAGCAGAAGTGATGACATTGAGTCTTGTCCAGAGGAGTTCTGTGCCAGATGCCCATCTCTGGACACTTTTGAAAAAGCTGATCAATATCCAATCTAAAATTATAGCAGTGCTTGACTAGAAGCAATAGGCAATATGCAAAGCTCACAGGAAGTGACAATTTACAGGCAAAAAAAAACCCCAAAATGACTCTCATTTACTTCTGCTAGAAGTTCTGATTAGATCTTAATTTTTAAACAAACGGGCTCACTTTTTTAAAAACTCTACCTAAACTGTATCTGCTACAGAAGTGTTGTTGCTCTCAGACTGTGAGAATAATGTGTCTGTCTTCTATTTGTACACTTTTACAATATTCAGCTTTAATTTTAAAAACGTACTAAATTGAATCTATACTAAAAAAAGGGAATTTTTTACTCATTATAGGCTAATTGCTCTGCTCAGGGGATTGCCACTAATCAAAGTAGAAACTGAAAGCAGAACTGCAATATAAACATGTTATGACAGGAGAATTTTTACCCCCAAAATGTTAAGACAATTCAGTTGTCTGAACAATGTGCATGTGTACTTCATAAATATGCAAGTGCATTTTAAAAAAATACTAGAATCTGTGAACATTTAGATAGCCAAGGTCCCCAGCAAAGATTTCTTCTGAACTTAGAAATGGGTAAAATAAAAATCACAAAGAGACATACCCAGCAGAGTGCTCAGTAAGAAAAGCCCAGAACAGTTCTAACTTCTCTTTGTCATGGATCAGGTTAGATAGATTAGGACCCGACGGTTCTTTGGGAACTTCTTTGAGAGCATCAGGCCGGGATAGCAGACCAGTGTCAGCAACAGTACTCTGAGGGAAGAAATTATTTCACTTGCATAACTGCTTTTTTTATCTCTATATTTTTGCTCAGTCTAATAATCCTTGAATTAGATAATCTGTCTCTGTAAAACAGCTTTTCAGTTGCTGAGAAAATAAATTGAGTTAAGGCTCCGGCTCTTAGGCAGCTTTTCTTTTATGTTTGCTTTAAACATACCAGTGTGTGCAGGTTCCATAATCAAATAAACCAATATTCATACCTATAATTTACTTGAAATTGAGGTATTTACTCAAGGGCCCAAAATACATTCCACAGACTTTAGTGGAAACTGTCTCATTGACTCCAATCATACAATGATTTGATGTTGATGTAACTGACAGAAGACCAGTTTATCTAATTCACACAATGGCTGTCAATCAGTCCCCAAAATGAATGGTAGGAATCAGACTATTTGCTTCTCCAAACTGGCATGTGGTGAGTCTTTCACTGCTGATACTCAAAGTGTTAACCCTCTCTGAAAGAAAAAGGGTTTGTTTTTGCTAGTAGGTACTTGTCTTACCTCATCCTTCTTGGAACTACTCTCTTGATGCAAAGCCTGGAGCTTTCTAAAGTACACGGAGTCCAGCTGTTGAGTTTCTTCCACCAACTCCACCTAATAAAAATAATATCTTATATCATCCCTACAGTACACATTATAGGAAGTTGGAGAGCTGGATGGGCACTTTGCCAGTGACAGTAGATTGAAAATAATACATTTGCTAGTAATGAGACTTATGTTTAGAAGACAGTAGAAGTCACATTCTTGTGACAAACAATTCCATTAAAAGCTCTGGTAGAACAAAATTTTCCTGTCTGTCTAGGATCAGATGTAGATTTCTACAGAACACTAAATAACCTAACTATATTTCTAAGAAAAGAAATTTGTATTAAAAAAATTACTCAATTATACTGTCTGTGTCATATATTGTGTAGATTGTGTATGTATTATGTTGTGTGCGTTGTGTCAGACTTACCTGACTGCCTATACCAGCAAATTGCATGTCAAAGTGCCACTGAGAAGGAGCAAAAGTTCTTAAAACTTTGACTCTCGATGGGAAATGTCAAAAAGATAGTGTCACAGATTTCCAGAAATGGAAATTTAAGATGAGAAAGATGTTATATTATCTAAACAGTGAAGGTGAAGGCTTTCAGACTTTAGTATCATCCCTTTCCTTAGTTTTATACCAGGAAATGCCTTAAGATAATAAATTGTACATGACTGGGACTCATGAAGTATTGGCATTTTTAAACTTAATTAGAAACCTTATGTATATAACTAGCACAGCTCTTCATGTTATGTGCAAACAATCAGTAACTGCACAAGGGATAGTTTGGCGACTTTCTTGGCTGACTAAATCATTCAAATGCAGAATTTAGGATGTTTAACAAAATTGAGCCAATGCCTTATACCGATTAGCATGCCCATGACAAAGGTTAGAAAGCTGTGGTCTTATTACACAAGAGTTTATGTGCAAGAGAGAGAATAGAGTGTTTAGATTAATATTCATTACACTCTCATCTAAATGTGAATC
This sequence comes from Acanthisitta chloris, assembly GCF_000695815.1. Classification (NCBI taxonomy): domain Eukaryota; kingdom Metazoa; phylum Chordata; class Aves; order Passeriformes; family Acanthisittidae; genus Acanthisitta; species Acanthisitta chloris. The sequence goes on from NW_008665784.1 coordinate 16,110, forward strand.
CCACATTAATCACTGTGTTATCTAACTCTTACAGTGTTGAAAAGTGCTTTGGGGTAGTCTTTCCCTTAAAAGAAAACAGTTTAAAAGTAAATAGTAAAATAATTCAGAACATTTTTCATGAAGTTCAAACAGAAAGCAGATAGAGGCAGGATGAGAGTCAACAATAAAAAGGAATGCTCCTGTCTTCAGGTTTTGTTTTAAGAAAAAATGTAGATACATGTACTAACCATGTCCCAAATAAACAATTTTGGACTCACCTAATTCTTGATAAAATATCTTGTTTCATTATGGGCCAAATATATCCTGCTATATGGTAGAACAAAGGGGAAGAGTAGAGCCAGGAACCGAACAAAATACAAAGCAGACCTTGTCTTTCTGCTGGGAAGGAGTGTGCCTGAGTATCAGCCTGCGCCTACTACAAAGAGATCTAGTGCCTCCTAGAACAGGTCGTTTTATGTCTGTGTCTTATAACTCTTCACAAACACATGTATTGTGCAGTTGAAAAGATTTTGTTCTGATTTTTGTGCGCTGATTAAGATGTTTGTATTATTAGAGCACTGAGGAGTCTGCGTGTAACTGCACTTGCAAAGCAACACATCGTCTAAACTTAAAGGGCAATAGATTATCCCTCTGTTAACTCAATGAAGTGTAAACTGCCACACTTATTAGCTTAAAGGAAAAATACATCTTTTCAGCTCTTACTTTGGTGGAATCCATCCATTGCTAGAAGCAGTGAAAACACTGCATTCAGAGAGAGCTCAAAAGCAGAGTCCTTTTTATACAAAATTATGTATAACAGTACTCGGCTGAGCCAATGACTTGACTATGAGGATCAGCAACAGACACTGGACAACTCATATTGATAATACACATGGCAAATATGCATTTACAAAAGACTACAATTAGTCTGATAGAAAATAAGTAAAATTCCAGATTCATGAAAGTATCGATCAATTACACACTGCTCTGCAGATCATAAAGAATTATAGCCAAAATAGCTTAGAAAAAAATATGTATCTGAAAGATTAGAAAAGATGCTGAAAAGTGAAGAAAATATTTTGCAGACGTGTTTGGAATAGTGTATTTCATTTTAGTTAGTTTTTTTCAGTGTTTAAACTTCCAAAGTTTCTAAAAGAAATTATCTTATCACAGATGAGAGGGAAAGCCCCCTTGTGAATTAATTAGAAGGTAGAAAATCAAAACCTAAGAAATAAATAACTTTCATTACGGGGTGGGGTTCTTACTGGAGTCTCACAGGGATCTGCACTGAGGTTGTTTTTTTAATATTCAGGAACTATCTGGAAAAGGAGGTGAGTGATGAGACAACAAAGTTTGCAAAATGATTCCACAGAGCAAAAAAAATTAAATTGACTGTGAAAAGCTGCAGGATTTCAGGACACTTCAGCATCTGCGTGATAAAAGGGCAGCTGAATTCAATGATAATAAACATTAAGTCATTCCACTGAGCTCCAAATTATGGCTTTCCATTAGTTGTTATTACTTGGGAAGGAGATCTTGGAATCACTGCAGATGGATATTAGCTTACATTTTGCACATCCACTCAAAGTTCACCAGGAGTCAAAAGACAATTAGAATCATAGGAACAATTAGGAAAGGAACAAAGAGCAAAACAGAAAACATGATTCTGCCACTGGATAATCCTTAGTGCATCCAGACCTTGAGTACTGCTTGCATCTTATCAAAAGAATATAAAGTAACACATACAGGTGGGGTGATAAATGTAACAAAGGTATGGAATTCCCTCTGTAAGAGGTGAGATCAGTCTAGGATTCTTGAGTTTCAAGGAGATGTAACCGAAGTGGGATACAACAGAAACTTGTAAAATCATAACAACATTGAGAATATGACAAGGTAACAATTGTTCACTTGTTTCTTATGACATACAAAACTAGGGCACCAGGTGAAATTATCAGGGAGGGGTTTGCAAACAAACCAAGATAAGCACTTTTTTCTCCTATTGCATGACTAAACCATGGAACCCACTTCTACAGTGGGGCCAAAGATATAAAATCACTCAAGACACATTTACATAAACCCAGGAGGGACAAAAGAATGCATGATACAGTACCAAAAATACGATGTACATAAAACTTCTGCGGACAGATTTCAAAATGTTTGGCAGGGGGCAATGAGGGCATGTTCTCAATACAAACTGACAGAAGTATCAGTAGTAAGTGATGATACTTCCTGTAAGTTGGAGAAAAACAGGAACAAGAACTAACTTCCTCCCCTCCAACTCTTGATTCCCCATTGTAAGTTTCTCCTTTCATGTCCAAGAGAGAGATGTTCAAGACTTGAATTAGAATCATAGAATGTCCTGGTTGGAAGGGACCCACAAGGAACATCAAAGCTCAACTCCTGGCCCTACACAGGACCACCCCAAGAATGACACCATGTGCCTGAGAGCGTCATCCAAACATTTATTGAGCTTTGTCAGGCTTGGTGCTGTGACCACTTCCCTAAGGAGCCTGTTCCAGTGACTGACCACCCACTGGCTGGAGAATCCTTTCCTAATATCCAACTAAATCTCCCCCAACACAGCTTCATGCCATTCCCTTGGGTCCTGTCACTAGTCACCAGAGAGGAGATCAGTGCCTGTTCCTCTGCTTCCCCTCATGGGGAAGCTGTAGATCATGATGAGGTCTCCCCTCAGTCTTCTCCAGGCTGAGCAGTCCTCAGTCACTCCTCATATGGCTTCCCCTCTAGTCCCTTCGTATCTTTATAGCTCTCCTTTGGATGTTTTATAATAGCTTTATATCTTTCTTATATTGTGGCTCCCAAAAGGAGTTTGAGCTACAGCTGCTAACTTGTAGATAAGTGTACAAACAGAGAGCCACAGCATCCACCACTGTCACCACCATTTCTTGTTCTTATTTGTCAAAGGCACAGTCAGGACTGCAGCTATCTCCTCTGCATGAACATGCTCAATTCAAGCCTTAAGAGCTTTCTGAGATCAGAACTGAGTACACTTCTAAGCTACCTACTTCAGGAGGCCTGCAAAGCACAGTTGGCCCTTACACATCAGAGCAGTGATCTGAAAAGTGTTTGGGGCAAATAGAGCTGGATTACCATATCACATTTCTTCTTATGCTAAGCAGTAGCAGGACTTCAATTCTGTGATTTTTGATACAGTTAATAGAGACTTACTACCATTGCACTCACACTCTAGAAACACAGCTTACTTTGTGCTTATCGTTAAAAATATAGAGTGCTTGTGGGCAATCCATCATAAGAAAATTGTTTCTGATCAATCATAAGATTGCAGAAACATGACACCTCCTGAGTGCAAAGAGAAATTTTACCATAGCAAGATGCATTCCTCCCTAATTCACAGGCCAAGGAGTCTATAAAGCCCACACCTTCCTTTCAGATGAGAAGTCTGCTCTGCACAAGAAGCTCAGCCTACTCCACATATCAGCATAGGAAGGAGTGGGTAAGCAAAACATCTTGTAATACTTCTCCCTTCCTGACTATAAATATAACAGGGTTGCATATGGAGGCTCTTGTGATTTTCTTCCCTAACATAAGAGTCATCCAGATTTGCTACCTTTCCATATGCATCTTTGTCTGCTTCCACCATCTTCATCCATGATTCTAGCAGAATAGAGAGGATGTGTTCTTCTGCTGGGTCAAAAAGGTCCTCAAAAGCTGGGTCAATTTTCCCATAAATCATGTTTTTCTTGGTCTGATGAAGTCCAATGTCCATACTGGCAGATGGGGCAATGTAAATTGCATAAAGGAACTACAATAAAACAGAAGAAAGCTGTTTCTTAGCCATCATCCATTCCAATGGTCACAACTGCTGAAGGAGAGAATTAGTGCACATTTGTCCCTCACTGCCCTGCTGTATATTCTGAACATATATCTAATTACAACTACTTTGTCCAAAATTCAGTTATTGCCATGACCAACCTCCCTGAAATTTTTACTCCTGCTTGTTAAAATGGTTAGATGACAAAATAATCCTTAATGCAATTCTTGGAAATATTTAGCTGATTCTTAAATTCAATTAACTGCAATTATTACAGCAATAGCACTCTTCATGAAGTCACATTGTTGTTTTGCACAATATGTGCTGGGCCAACTAGCGAAGACCTCTTACTTATGAATAGATGGGAATTTGTAAATTTAAGGTTAAAATTAATGAAGAAGTATACAATTTCATTCTGTGTGGAGATTCTCTTAAAGAGTTTTTTAATGAGACTCCATCACAGTACAAGATTCATGCAGGAGATGCCACTACACAACACAGGTGTAAATCCTTACCAAAGAGAGGATTATAACATGCTTTTATATCTGAAACATACAGAGTTTGCAATTCAACATGTACAAAGAGAAGAAAACTGAACCTGGAGAATGTTTACTTCTCCCTAGCAGCTCATTCTTGAAGGATATTATGTATTTCAGTATTTTTTCCAAATAGTCCTCTAAGTAAAATTCTAGTTTTCTAAATGTTTCAGAAATTGCTATGAAAATGAACATTGAAAACTCAGAGAAAAATGCTTTCTTCCGGGAATATCTTGGAAGAGGATCTTTCAGAATATCTTTCTAAAACATCATGATTCTGACTGCAAAGAGGGACTCAAGTGAAAAAAGATTCTGCCTTAGTATATTTCATATACTTAAAAAAAATTTCTATTCTTCATATTATCAGAGTCTAACTAATTTTCAGACATACAGTCAGGGATCCGATTAGTAGCATAAATCAGAATTTCTCTTTGGCTGGCACCAGTGAGTCCATCTTCACTATTTATTACCAAACAATTAGCAATGAAGAATGCAGTATTCTGATAATTCCCATTTTCCTTATGTTGCTAAATTCCAGATGTAACTAGCAGGTGTGCAAAGCAATAGAAAAGAAGAAAATAATACATGTACTCTGTGTTCAAGCAGTAATAAACCACTGGTGTGCTTAGATTTCAAGCACAGGGGGAGATGTTTGAGCACATTAAATAACTATATTTCTGTTTGTTTTAAATTAAAGTCTGATTTATTAGATTCTTTCTTTCAAACATCGATGGTACTAGAGTACATCCCCATTACTTCGGACCTTTACAATTTGAAACAGACCCTTTAGACTCTCCTGGTATTAGGTCACTGAGAAATGCAGGGCTATGATGGCTGACATCCATCCCTCAGTTAGCACTTGTTATGATTACTGTATTTATTGTCTAGGCAGGATTCCACACCCTTTCTGCATAGATCTGATCACTGAAAACGAAGATGGTTCGTGCCTATTGTGGCCCACAGTAACAGTGCAATAAAGACACACAGTTGTAAGGGTAAGGTCACAGAAAGAGGGCATCCACAGGAAGAGTCCTAGCTGAAGAACAAGACCATATTTATCCTAAACTATGTCCTTCTCAGAAAATTTCCAAATAAATTTAACAGAGACAACATTAATTACGTTCGCAGCAATTTCAAAAGTTGAAAGTTATTTTGAAGAGCCCTAGCAGTAGTAAAGTTTCTGTTACATCATGTTCTAGTCTGTTTCAAAATTAGAAGGGACAAATCCAATGATCTAAAAATGTGGTGTCTTTATAAACAGGCTTTTTAAAGAGGGGTTAATTATTTCATTCGTTGCTCGGGCTACATTGCTCCACCCATTATGACTCATAAAATCACACAAGGGATCTGCAAATTGATAAAAAGGGTCAAAAATAGGTCCTCAATATTTTAACACACGTTTAACCTGGTTCCTTAAATAGGTGATCATTTTGGCATAGTTTTAAGGAAAAAATTAAAACAAAACCACCAGAAGTTTCTTGGGCAGAATTCCTTTCCCTTATGATTTTGTATGAAATTGGTTAACTTCTTAGCTACTCTTCCTTAGAGCTGACAAAAAAAATCAGTCTACAGAGTTAGATATTGCCCAGACTAAGGAAGCTTTTCCCAAAAATTGTTGACAATCTGCTCACATAAACACTGTTGTTATATACTGCCATATTAGGGACTGCCTTTGCAGGCTGCTCTACCTGCAGAACTGCCCTCAGTCCTGTGTAATTTCACATGCCAAACCAGAGCATAACAGAGAGAGATATTTTTTTCTAGAGTTATAGCTGGCAATACACATGAAGCAGAAATTAAGAGGTGGTTAGGTTAGGTCTAGCAGTGCACCTTTCCAAACTCAAAGAACCAGCCCCTCAGTGCTGTAATCAGGATGGCTTCTTCTCTTTTGAAAGATGCGGATTTACAGTGTCTGAGGGTTTGGCATGATGCCATCTTTTGACTTCAATTTTGTAAGACTCCATTGCTATGGGATTTGAGTAGGCAAAAAGATAGCATCACAAAGTGGCACAGTGAATGAATGCACTTGCATATGGGAGAAATAAGAAGAAGCTTTCACCCCTGTGTCCCTTGCTGAGGGTTCAGGTGCTTCTGTAGGTCTGCATGGACTTGATTGCAAGAACTGCAGGAAAACCAACTGAGAAGAATTCTAGGCATGTCAAAAAAGAGGAAAGTGTCTGTGTTCACAGCCTTCAACACTGGGCAATGAAGTTTGCAAGATACATTTTGTCCTTCAAAAAGTAATATTTATAGGAATTTTTGTGGTTTGCTGAATCTCATATTGGAACTGTTATATTGGCCAATCTCCTAAATGAGCAACAGGAAAAATTACATTGAATGAACTTAAAGGTTAACAAATTCATACAAAAATGTTAAGCATGTGACATCAAGTGCACCTCATACTTCATTGATTCATTGTTTTGTTTCTATTGAAAACCACAAAGAATTTTCCTACCTGCCAGCTATAAATTTTCCTATAAATGTATTAGAATAAATGATGAATTGAACCCAAAACCTTATCTGGAAATTTGGTCAGTTTGCATATTTAAATTACTTACAATGACACAAATCTGAAGATACGAAATGCTTAGAAAATACAGATTAAGGCTTTGGCCTCATTTATGGCTTTCCAAATCAGGGATTGTACAGGGCTTCAGTTTTGGTGTGAATTCATCCTCAAATGAGAAGACTTTGATAAGCAATTTCGGAATGACTAGGGTGAATCAAGAAATGCGACAAAGATTTAAGTCCAAGTGCTTTGTACTGCTGCCAAAAGGCATGGATGTTGCTCCAATCTAAATGAGGGGCTTGTGCAGCTACTTGACAGAATCATATGATGGAAGAATGCAATGCACTGACTGGTCTTAAACAGAGAGGCTAAACTGCCTTAACCTCCGTCATCACTTTCCACTAACATAAATCTTGTGTCGGACCCTACAAGTTCACAGTAATGATAACTCCCTTTATCTAAATTTATTCTAGTGTTAAAATGTTGTACTTTCCATAACTGTATTAAATTTTCTAATCTTTTTTTTAAAAAAATCGAAACCTACATTATGCAGTTATTTGTTGCTTTTCAGGTTTTTTTACACTTCTGCGAATGTGTTTATAGTGAATAACCATTTATGTTCCTGAATGATTACCAGTCTTCATCATTATGCTTATCCATCAGATTTCATTCTCACTGTAGTTTTTTCCCCATATGAATGCATATACACCTTGGAATGCATTTTCTTACTCTGTTATAGAGCTGATATAACAAATGAAAGAGTGAGTAGCAGATACACAGCAATCCAGGTTTGTTCTTGTTTCTCACAGGAAGCAGGCAGAACACATAGGGAATACTCTGTATGTCTTTCTGTAATAAATAGTAAAATATATATGGCAATGTGCCGTGCGAATCTTATCCACGTTCTCTTAGGAGTATTTGGAATGACTGTCTTGTTGTGCCAAAGGTGAGCGCAGAATTTGGGAAGGCATCTCTTCCGTAAGCAGATTGTGTAGATTGGTTGCAGCTTGACTCTTTGCCGTGCTCCAATGAAAACAAGCATAATTTTTCCGCAGCCTTAAAAGGCAAGCTTGAGAATGATACCAAATGTTGCAGCACATGTGTTGATTTGTTATGTTATATTTCAGCTGTTAGTTATGCTAATGGAACAGTTTCACATGTTTCGTTTTGATGTATTTACTTTAATGGCTGTGTGTGTATGTAGCTCTCTGCAACTGCCTGGTAACACTGATTGTGTGATGTTCTGCTGTCACCACCAGGCCAGCACTGGAAATAAGTAAAAAAGACCCAGGCCTTAATTTTCAGCCATGCAACCACTGCAGAAAAAGTGTAAGATGGTGTGAAATGAAACCAAATTGAAAACCATCAGGGACCAAAACCTAAGATTTGTCCTGCAACAGAACACATATGAAAATGGTGATACAGTCTAGATACGGTTAACTTGCATGTTGGCTGGGAGCCACACACAGGCCTGGACAGATACAGGAGACAGTCAGACTTAGGGGTACGTTCAGTTCCCACAGCATCAGGCCATAAATAGAGCTGGAGGGGAAAAAACTGAATAGTTCTGTTTACCCAGTGTGGTGAGACAGGAGAAAGAGAGGAATCCATGCCTCAGCCTCTGCTTGGAGTTTCTGTACAAATAACACTGATTCAGGTGAATATTATGGACAAATATGCAAAATTCCATCATTTGCCCCAGTAAAACCTCCAGATGCTCAGTACCATTAGCAGTACAAAGAGATTATTGTCACCTGCTCTCTCCAGGTATTTGTTCCAATGATATGTGAAGCAGCTTTGATGTATAACAACGTATATTGAAACATGCAGATAGTATATATTCCTACACAAGGTTTAGAGAGGAAAAACAGGCCAAAGTTTCACAAAGTGATTTTCAAAGTTCCTTCGAGTTCTTCTAATGATGTCACAGTGCTGCAGCTTCCTTCCCCGACAGAACTGGTCTACTCTGCCATCAGTGACAGCCGTCAGCACCATTTTGGTGAAGCAGCTTAGTTTTGTTTTATTCCCTGATTTAAAATGCATGGTCAATTAAGAATACTCATTTATAGGAAATATCAATTCCATTTGACAGTAAATGAGGGTCTAAAGATCTCTTTGCGGGCTGACAAATGTGAAAAGATAACCATGATTCCATGACAGTCAAAAAAATTAAAACAGGACTGACAACGATCCATTATCTGAGGTCTGGACTGTGAGATCTGCAATCCTAACCCACACAGGAGATGGAAGGAAAGGTACAGCACAATTAGATGGTTCAGAAAAAATACTATTGCTGATGTTAAGACTAAGCAGACAGTTTCCAAATATGACGCAGAGTAGCAAAGGGGAGTTTAGGTAAACTGAGTATAACAGATAAAACTGGGAACAGGCAACAGAGCCTAGAAATCAAATTATGCATGTTTAACATTTGAATCAAGAAATTCCATGGAAACAATCCAAAGAGCTTCCTTTATTGTCTACATCCCAGATTTACTTTGGTGTGGGTTGTCAAGATTTGGAAACTTTTCTACTTTCTATCTTCTTTTTGGTCTTTACACTAAACAAATGCATTTGTGAAGGGAATTAATAAATGTATTTGTGAAGGGAAAACACATTATTTACAACTTACTTGAGCTTGCTTGCGTATTTGAAAAGGATGAAGAGTTTCTCGGTAAAAAAGCTGATGATAAGACTGCAGGTCGAACCAAAAGTACACACTGTTCTCCCACAACTAGAGATGAAAAATATTGTAAGTTATTGCTACCCAAATATCACAGCTTTATAAAAGGTTGATTTTCCAATGCAAGTAATTATTTAGCTCCTTGGGGTCATCATAAATCAAGTTCAATTTAAGATGGATTTAATCTTCTGTTGCATACTGGCAGAAGGACAACATATTTAATGGCATCGTCACTGTGATACTCTATCTTTTATTGTATCCTCTATGCATAATTGGCCATTGAAATCATTAACATTGTAGTTAACATTTGAAGAGTAACCACATTTCAGTGGCATAAAGCCAGTCCTAAGAAGAAATGCTGATAATGGACGTGCAGAGTTTGTGCCATGGTAGAATAGCATTTTGCAGCAATAACCAAAACAATTAAATTCTGTGTACTTGACAGATGTTACTGAGACTATCATTACATTTTTATTACATGCATTTCTGAGACACAGAGTCTTGGCCTCATTTCATAAATTCAAACAGCAAAAGATCCTTCAGAAGAAGTCTATAGCTTTACCCAAGCCCTCTGTTTTAATCATGTACTTATGGAGTTCACATCTTAAAAATGCCCCAAAACTCCCATCACTAGGCAATAAAGAATGTGTTCCAAAAAGATGGGGGCAGGCAACTTTGCTCCACAAACTGTAGCCTTCCAGACATGACATATGAGTGAAATAGGCTCCACAGTTGTAGAGAAAACTTTAAGCAAGTGATTTTCAAAGGAGTCTGGCACCTGCAAAGGCTAGAGGACACGTAGATGGATGCCTATCTCCAATGAAAAAAATAAGTTCCTTTTTCTATCTATTCACATTTTTAGCTGAAGGTATTTAGCTTTGGAAACACTGGCTCTTGCCTTCTAGTAGCCAAAGGCATTTCTAGCTACTGCTGCTGGATTCTGGGTTGTGCCAGCGGTGAAACAGATGTCCATCTTGATTGCATTCAAATCTCCCCTAAAGACTCAATTTTTCTGCAAAGCCACTAAACACTGACTCAGACCCATAACTTGTTCCAACCAATTCTCAATTTACACCCAGCAATGAATGATGGATCCGCTGACTGCAGAGAAGAAATAGGGTTATGTTTCTCAGAAATCGAAGGAGCTTCATGGAAGCAGTTTTTAAAACATTGGAGATATTAGACATCACTAATGCAACAAGTAAGAAGGAAGCAGATTATAGTGAGTAATTGCGTAGCAGATTTTCCATCTTTTTTAAAATGTTTTTGTGGGTTAAGACCTCATTTTTTCTGCCAAGTTAAAGGTTAGTTTTTAAAAATGCTTAGTCCTTTTTTTTTATCCCTGATGGTACAATCAGAATTCCAATAGGTTTGAGACAGTTAGAATCTGACAGCTTGGTTAAGACTTGTCATTAGTTTGCATATACACATGAACAGTTTATTGTTGTTGAGGGATTGAAGTCTCACAAGTAATAATTCATCCCGTCATCAATCTTTCTTTCTCCATCTTTTTTCCAGTCTGGCTACCCTCTATAACTTGGCATTCAGTCAATTGTGGACTAAATTATCGCAGAGTAGGAAAATGTTCATACCTTATTCCCTGACTTCTCACAGAATTGTGTGAAGTAGTGGCCTGCTCTGTTCTCCAAATAAAGAGACTGCAGCATGCTTTCCATTCCAGGTCCCCCTAAGACAACACTGTCAGCAGTGGTCTTCCCCTGGACAAATAAAACATAGCTATAGAGCAAGGAATAACAGGCTTTCATTATTTTCAAATGTCAGTACATTGCAATGGAGAGCCATGCAATGTGTTCAATTAGTATCTTCAACACAAGAAACTAGACTCCATTTTCTACTACACATGCAATTGATCATAGCTCTCCATACCACTTTCCCACTAAATATTCACATCCGATGGAATAAATCTGATGACTGAAGGCATGCAGAGTAGCAAAGTGACCATAGCATCCCTTAGGTGGTTCCTCAATACTTGAAACAGAAAACCAAACCTGTCATTATGACAATGTCATTAATCCTTTAGCTCTGAATCTAGGAAATTCCAATGACACTAAACAATACCACTTAGCTGTTGTCTCAGCTCAGGCTACTGTGTTTTGAATTCAGAGGAGTTAACAGGTGGTTAGTTGGTCAAGATTCAAAACATTTAACTACCATGGAACAAAATACATGTCTCCCGGGGTACACCACTGACATTAGCAACAAAATCATGAGCAATTTAGGGAGAAAGAAATCCATGCTCTTTACTGTGGCTGGCTCCTAAAGCATTTGAGGAAGAATACATCCATTTTGTCAATGCTCACAGGGAAGCCAGAAGAGGCTTCTGTAAGTAGTAAATTAGCTTCTGATGATCACAAGAGAGAAACTTTGGCTGACTTGCTGTCTCTGATAGCAGAAGTGGAAGCAGATGAGTGTGGTGGCTGGCAACCAGCTTCTTTCCCAAACATTAACAGGGATGGAGAAGGGCAGGATGAAACCAGACTTTTGAAGCAGAGTAGGAAGATCTCCCTCCCCAGTATGAAGTTAAAACTATGAATCCCTGCATTCCCCTTTGTATTATATTTGTGAGGGCAAATTGTGGGGTACTGACTGTAGGTTCCAGTCTAGCCCTGTAAGTGCAAATGGGTGGTATTTTCCTTCCTCAGTCAGAGGGAAACTCCGTAGGACAAGGTGTAAAAACTAATAGTTCATGGTGTGAATGCTTCCTGAATATACATTTCTAACTGCAAATACCCCTAATTGCAAAGACTACCCTTTTTTTCCTGTAAAAATTAACAAATAAGTAAAATGATTGCAGTGAAGTCATAAACAAAGTATGATTTTGATGTGCAAAACAAACAATCATGCTCAAGTGCTCAGCAAACTCCATGCATATGTCAATAGGCTCATAGTATGTTTTTCCTTTCCATTGTGAGGCCGTGGGTATCAATACCTCCATGAAACAGCAGGCTGTTTTGAGACCATTCCACAAATGAGAAACGTTTGGATATATTTTAGATTACCAGATGTTGACATCTCACATGTTCAGTTTGTCAGCATTTTTGTAGTTATGGAGAAAAGGCTCTTGTGTGCAGCCTGTCTTTCCTGAGGTTTGCTCAACCGAGGACCAGCTTAGCAGGAAATAATTCAACAAAGAATGAAGTACACAAGCAATAAAGAGGAATTGTACAAGTGAAACATTTTCCTCTTATGAATTTTATTATTTTAATGACTTTCTAAGGCAGATTCAGTTTTCACTATAAGTTTGGTATACTTTCCCAGGCAACGATTCCACTGAAGCATTTATCCAGAGAGTTTTCCATAATAGCCTACTGAACACATGGTCACCATGGAGAAGATCAACACTTTCTAGTGGAAATAAACATCTGTATGTGCCATGATTTCCTATCAAATAGGTGACAGATATCACAGAGAAAATGCTGACCTTCTAATTATACCTCTGCATAAAGCATTAATATTGATATAATCAAACCAATTTCTTCCCATTTTTGACTACTTCACGTTCAATACGGTAGAATAAAGTTGCTTAATCTATGATTTAAGACAACTAATATTTTCAAGCAGTACTTACTGGGAGCACCTCAGCATAGGTGTACTTTCTATGACCCTGGTATTTTGAGTCCTTGGTGTCATTCAAAGCCAAGCAATGAGTCATGTCTCTGCTCTCTGTCTCTGACCTGGATCACAAACAAAAATTTTTCAATACATATTTAAGAAAAAACTCAGACTTCTTATAAAACACACAAATAATAAATGGCACAAAAGAGGTAGAGTGACAGTGCATAGTAGAGGAAAAAGTACAGGGAGTTCAAATTTATAATAAATGAAAAAAATGTAGAGGAATACTTTTTGATGTGGCTCTGTGGAAATCACTGGCACAGCATGACTTTGAGGACTAGTGTTGGAGACATGTTAAAAGAACATGAATGTACATAGAGAGTATCAACTATTACATAAGAGGAAACACTTGTATTTGGGGAAATAAATGCTTTTGTGTGGTGGCAGAAACAAATGAGAAACTAATCAGGCAGGGAGGAATTCTCCATGCACGCAGTCTGTAGTATAACTGTGCTTCACTAAGCATATTATTGTATTCAAGAAAAGTATTCATGAAAACAATAGGATCTAAAAGCCTTTCATAAATATTTGAGGCATATTGGTGTGCAGAAAGATGTACAAGGGACTTTTGAACTTACCGCTTTCTACTGCTAGAAACTTCATCCCTTTGGGGACTCGATGGTGGGGTAGGTTGTAATCTTGATGATCTCTTCAAAGAGGAACTTGATGTAGGTGGTTTTAATAAAGTTGCTGCAGACCTTGTTCTACTTTTCTAAAAGACATTGCAGAAAAATAAGGCAATTTGATTATTATTCCACCTTTGTGTTTTCTTAAAGTGTTTTAATTAACTGCTCAAAAGCATTCAGGGGTTTTCAGGACTATTTGCCATTGTCAATCACAATATGTAAAACTGCAAATTGCAAAACTCTCTGAATATCTTTCAAGAATTTTCAGCATACTTTAATAACAATTAGAGCTTTAAAACTACATTTTTAACAGGTAGAAATATGTTACATGCACTTCGTAGAGAATTACAGAGGCTGTCGGGTGAAGAGCATGTGAACATGTTTTCTGAAACTTTATGAAGATTATCTTAAGTTAGCTCACTATAAGATAGATAAAATCACTCAGACTGGGAGAGAAAGGGGACATTCTGCCACACCATCACTGATTATTTTGAACAAAACCACGCTATGACTTTTTTGGAGATGCCAGTTGCATGCAGAGTGCCCTCATAAATTTACCCAGACTTGCTGCTCTTTCTAAGCTCTGGCAAGCACCGTGTAGCTGGAAGATTCAAAAGTCCAAAGACAAAGCTTTGTTTGTTTATCAATGTTGCAATCCTACTCACCTGAGGAAGGGAAGGTGATAGCCTGGGTATGCAAGACTTTTGTGTCAGTGGTAACAATGATACTATTTGTGGAAAAGGATCAGTGTCCATCCTTGGTCTCTCTTGACATGTGTGCCAGAGCTTCAGTCTTGCACTGGCAGTTTCTATTGCTGTGGAATGAGTAGCACAAAATCTGGGACCCCTAGGGGGAAAAAAAAACCCTCATAAGCAGAACTTTCCAAAACCAAAAACATTGGGCTATTTGGCTTCTTTGGGTTTTTTTTTTTTGCCATGATGACATTTACTGTATCAAGATACAGTGCTATATGCACCTAGAATTAAAAATCAGTTAGTGTTAAAGCTATGTGTAGACATTGCATGTTTCCAAATCTAAAACCAAACTACACATAAATAAACCTAGGTTGCAAATTCTGCACCATTACAAAGTTGCCTTTCTATGAGTCTGCAGTAGGATATGCCCCATTCATTCTACAGCAAGGAGTAGAAAAGAATTGTAGGCCACAGTATCAAGACTACAACTTTCATGAGGCTCCACAGCAAAGTTCGCAATTGCAGGTATTTGTTTATGCCTTCAATTTCTAGATCCCCCTTGGGGAGGAAAGACCATGTTCAAAAATTTGGACTATGTTTTGGAAATAGGTTAGAATTTTTATTTTCACTTAATCTGTCAATATGTAAAAGGCATTTTGTATGACAGACATTGAACAGTGGTCTCAGGGTCAAATTCCACATAGATGTATACACAGAGCATCCTCAGAAGCTTGAGAAGGAAAGGCACCATGTGGAACAGGTTAGGACAAAATTAACCTCCTGTGCCTGGAGGTGGTTCCCTACCCCGCAGACTAAAGTTTAGTTGAACAATATCCAAGGCAGCAATACACAAAGTAGTTCAGATGCTCTGGCAGAAAAATAACAAGGGCTCAGTAATGCAGATATACTTGGCTTCTCAGCAGACTGCAGTGTGGTTTAGGCTCAACTAAAAATTTGTGTTCTAGTACTTACGATGACATTGCTTCCAATAATTGTAATGGGACAAGTGACATGAAATAAATCTAATAGGCAAATCAAACAAAAGGGAAATATGTTAAATAATAGAATTTTAGTTCATGCCCATTTCTTTATACCAGTAGAGAAGTAGAGGTTTCACTACTTCAGGCTGAATCTGTCTTAAATGCCTTATGTTCCACTGATCTCCATGCAGTAGATCAAGTCTGAGTAACACTTCCAAACCGAGGAAATAGTTTCCACTGCTCAGCAGGTACAGTTTTTTCATCTTATTGAGTTGCCTGCAGTCAACAAAAAGAGTCACATAAGCATGCATCAGATGCTGTACAGAACCAAGTACGGTTCATCCTACTGGTTAAACTGCTGTCATGCAACATGTTTTTAATTGCAAGTGGCAGAAGCCAAAACAATTTTTCTGCAAATTAGAGACATGTTGTGAATAAGATAAAATGTACAGAGCCTTAGAATAGACAATCTGAATCCAGCAGAGCCTTTCATTAAAGCAGTTTGTCACACTGAATGCCCTACGTGTGAAAATTCCTTTTATTCTTTTTTCTCTTTCTGTTGCCATCTGTTTCCCAAATCTCTTTCTAACACAGCCTTAATAATATGGCGATTCTGACTTCCTGTAAGCTTTCAAACATCACTCTGCGAAAAGAGTTTTATCAGCTTCAGCAGAGTCATTTCAGACATACCTTGTCAGGACACTCATGACTACTTTAATTGTGTCTGTTCTATTTAAACATTACAATTTACTCTGAAATATCAAAACCTGCATTGACGTAGCTGGGTAACAAGTATTAATGCCATGGGAATAACTGTTAAATAATGGGAAGTACCTTTGCTGCCTTGTAGTGTTCTTAAGAACCTTTAGTCTTTCAATATCCATCCAGAGCGACCAATATCTCTCCCCAAGTGTTCCTTTAATGAACTTCATGAATCTTTCAAACCCATGTCTGTTGCCAGTGTCATAAGTCCTGTGACTAACACACCAGGCAGCCCTGCTGTCTGCCCCACCACTTTCAGAACTTGAACTTGAGCTTATTTCTTCAGCATCTTGTTCTCTTACATCTCCCTTGGAGTCCAAGGCAGTAAGTAGAGAAGAACTTTGGCCAAAGAGTAACTTTGCAGTACCATGGGCAAATTCATTATTTGCTAACTCATGCGTAACCACTTCAGCCTGTTTGTGGAACTCCACATGACTCTCAGTGTCAGCAGCTTGCTGGTGGGCCAGTTCTGAAATGGGTTTCTTCATTACAAATTGGGTGTATGCTGGTGTGAATCCTTCTAGTGTCTGAAAAGTTGTGCTCTCCTGTTCATTTTCTTCTTTTGCTGCACTGTCCAGTTTTGGATCTCTTAACTGTATGTGGGAAGGAGGTTCAGCAATGGCCACAGAAGAACCTTCCTCAGCCTCTCTGGATCTCTCCCAAATAACGCCATCCTTTGCTGATGTGGTCCTTGAAGGGGAAAGGACACTCTGTTGGTGGCATTCCTTAGACAGGGAACGTTCTTCTGCATTAAATGAGAAAAGATCATTGAACACCCGTTTGATTCAGGACTGTTCTCTTGCATATCAACATTTACAAGTTTAAAAATGCAACATATATATGTGCATGTGTATATGTATGTGTGTATATATATATATATATATATATACACACACTGCTGCTGCAGAACAATCAGACCATGACATTCTGCAGAGCAAGGAATAGCAGAGGTGCTTCTGCTCTTGCTACTGACTAGACACTCAGGCCCATAACTCAGAAACTCATTCCCTGTTGAATTCTAGCAGAGCAGCAGAGTTCAGGAACAGCTACCCCGGAACCAGTTGTCTTGTTTAGTCAGCTAAGCATTCCAGCTCCCCAACACCAGTTAAACCACCTTGCTGTACTGCAAGGCCTGGTTCCTTCCTGAGCTTTTGGTCATAGTTTGATCAAAGTCACAGCGTGTAGCAGAATTGTCTTTTGTTTAGGCCTGAGGAAGCTAGTAAGCGATAATTCTTTGTCCACTTATGTTGGTTATTGCAAAAGACTCAAATATCAAATGCCTCTGTCAGTAGGGTAAAATCTTGACATACATAGAAGGACAACCAAACAAATTATTATGTAAAGGGCTCTGCAAACTTTTAACAATCCTGAAGTCCAGTCTGCCACCTAGAAATTACTCCTTTCCATTTAGAGATGTTTTATAGCTAAAAAGTTCAGAACAGTGACCAGCCCTGTTCATTTGGTCTATACTTCTCTACTTAATTCCTTTTACCCAACTCCTCATCAACCCTGTGCCATTAAACATGCCCTGCCATCATGGTCTGCTGAAAGAGAAACTTACTGCTTTAACTTGCTCAAATATCTATTCTACTTCTGCCAGACTGTTAGCAAATCGATTTTTTCTGAAGCATGTTAGCAGAGATGACCTTGACTACACATACTGGTTAGCTAGGTTAATGCTGCTGCCACTGTACAAGTCAGTCCTGTAAAACTGAGTGGAATAACTACAGATACTGTGAACAGCAGCAGAACCTAAGTGAAAGCAAGAAAAAAACTAAGTCATGATTCAATTGAGACTCTACAATAACTTCATATCAATCTATCAATCCAGTGTTTAAATTACAGAATAATCTGTATCTTCTGTATTTCATTAATGCTAAGCTGTAAGATTTCATGCTCCACTGTATCACTAAAGCAAAACACTGTCAGTGAGGAGGTGGCTACGATCTCTGAGCAGACGCGCCACATGTGGCTGTAACAGAAAAAGGCTGAATCTCTCAGATCTGCTAAATTCACCTTCGTAATGTCATGAGCCTGTGTAACCCTCTGTAGTGGCCTAGCCAATAAATGGAAATGTCAGACATTCCTTTCAGCTTCCTCTGAAAATAAACCGTGTTTAACCACTGCTGGCCACTATGACAGACACGTAGATTAGGAACGTGGCATAGAGATCCCCTGCTCTGCACTCACATAATTTCCTAAGTACATATGCCACACTATGTTGATATTAATATACAAATCAATATGATTTAAAACATCTTATTTCTAAACTATTTCAAATGTTTTCACTTGACAAAGAAAAATTATAGATTCTCAACACAGGTCTTTGAAATGGAAACATGGAGAACAATTTCACAGGACGTGAGGCAATTAGGGAGAGAGATAAACAGTTCATGAGTAAAGAAAAGCAAAGTGGCTCAGGGGTTTGTTCAAAACTTTAACTGATAACCCTGATCCAATAAAGCAATGAGCAGGGAATTAAATCTGAATTGTCCAAGCAAATACCTTCAGCTATTAAATGCTTTCTAATTGCAGGTTGTGTCTGTAATAATGGTGCATTTGTGACCTCTCTGTTCAAAGCACTGCAAAAATTAGCGGTAGAGTCATGAGCTGGAAACAATTGTGACCTGAATAACTTCATTAGTAATCCATGTATCAGCAATGAATTTCCTGGGGTGATCCTCATGGTTCGGGGACAAAGACAGACATCTGGAGTTATACCTTTCAATTTTCCAATCAGTCATTGGACTCCAAGGTCCCAGCAGCACAAGTCTCAATGTGGAATGCCTGCTTTTTCCTCTGAGAATGGGAGAGAGAGAGAGAGCCTAACAAAGGAGCTCTGTTCATCTTACTACTGTGTAAAAAGCAGAAGCAAGGCTATGTAATCAGGTATATGTCCATATGTGCATCTGTATGTTCTCTCCCAGA
>NW_008665784.1:35264-37149 GCF_000695815.1 Acanthisitta chloris
CAGGATTCCAAATGACTGCATTTTATAAGATTCATAAAAAATTGGCAGTCAAAAGACCTTTAAGTGCTCAACATAAATACCCTAAGAAAATTATTGGAACACAAATCACACATTATCAAATAACCAAAGAATCTAGATGAGAAAATCTTTCAAAACATGAAATGGAAAAAAATCCACCCCAAACTAAATGCAAACAATTCAACTGAAACTTAGAGATTTCTATGTAGCAGAAATACACAAGAAAAGAACCTACCACTATCACAAAACTACTTGGCTACTAGCTCAAATTTTCACTTAATGTTGTGGCTATGTCTGAAGCCTCAGATACCATGTGATACTCAGAAGGTAATGAGTGGAGTTAGCAACAGTTCCTTGGAAAGCCTTTTCTTTGCACCTAGTCAGAGTTGTGCTACAAACCATAGGGTTGAGCCCTTGTTACTTGCCCAGAAGGAAGCACTTAATGACTCACCTCTTTCATGCTGTCCAGGTGAACACCAAGTATCTTGAATTTGACTAGAAGGTACAGGATGCATAAATGAATTTGTAGTTTTCGTGGATTCACCTTGTTTTGCTAAGGTAAACCAATCCTTCATCTGAGAAACTGTCGCCTAGGAAAAGAAATGCCATGGAACAATTCAGATTTCTGTCTGTATTTCAGTGTTTCTGAGAGCAGAAGGCATACTGTACATAATCATTTTGTGCAGTCTGTTTGTGCAGATTTCTGTGGGGATAGTTCCCAGTGGAAGGCTGTATGACAGTAGCTGATCGTATTTGTAGCATAGCTTCTGTTTAAGCTGTATTGCAACACATCCACCTTCTTTAGTACAAAGAACTTTGAATAAAAGGGCTATTCACAGAACCATAAAATCACAGAATGGTTTAGTTTGGAAGGGAGCTTAAAGACCATCTAGTTCCAACCCTCCTGCCATAGTCAGGGAACCTTCCACTAGACCAAGTTTCTCAGGCATTAGTTGTTCAATTAGGTTGTGACCTCAGTTAGAATAATTTTACCCATTGTATTCGATCTATCTTGATGTTACACCTACTAAACATGTTTATTTTACCTGGCCAAGTGATACATAGAACTTCTTCATAATCAATGAAGTTTCATCCTCCTCAGGAGGGGAAGAACTTGGGTCTTGCTTCCTTATCCAGGGATAGTAGTCACTATCTATAATGAAATTAATGCCAGTCTTGCTCCATTCTACCTGTGATATCAATTTAGCTAGTCTGAAATGCAATGTTAAGAAATGAAAATGGCTTTTAATCACATAAATAGTTGATTTTCCACCAGAATAGACAATTAAAAAACATAATCAATCTTTAAAAAATTGCTACAGAGAAATTAATGATCTGCTTTATTCATAGAATCATAGAATCAGCCAGGTTGGAAAAGACCTCAAAGATCATCAAGTCCAACCCTACCGTTGTTAGCAGACCATGGCACTAAGTGCCACATCCAATCTCATCTTGAAAACCTCCAGGGATGGTGAATCCACCACCTCCCTGAGCAGCCCATTCCAATGTCTTCCTAATAACTAACCTGAACCTCCCCTAGCAGAGCTTGAGTCTGTGCCCTCTTGTCCTACTGCTGGTTGCCTGGGAGAAGAGACCAACCCCCACCTGACTACAACCTCCTGTCAGGGAGTTGTAGAGGGTGATAAGGTCACCCCTGAGCCTCCTCTTCTCCAGGCTAAACACCCCCAGCTCCCTCAGCCTCTCCTCATAGCACTCGTGCTCGAGTCCCTTCACCAGCCTCGTTGCTCTTCTCTGGACCTGCTCCAGCACCTCAATATCCTTCCTGAACTGAGGGGCCCAGAACTGCACACAGTACTCAAGGTGTTGCCTCACCAGTGTAGAGTACAGAGGCAGAATCACCTCCCTG
>NW_008665785.1:0-4730 GCF_000695815.1 Acanthisitta chloris
TTGCCTTCCCCGCTCCCAGAAATCCGCGGAAAAACCCTCCGCGTGGGAGCGGAGAGATGCCAGCGCGGCCGGAGGCGTGAGCCGAGGGATGTGGCCAGCACTGCCTCCTCCCCTCGGAGCGGCGGGCGGCCCCCCGGGGGGCCCCCCGCGAAAAGTAAAGCGCCCCGAGCGCGCTCGGTCAGTGAGGTTTGCACAGCAGCGCGCCCTGCGCGGGGACAAGGGGTGGGTTCGCGCTCCTCTCGTAAACCTTGGCTTGAATCCTTTCTGTTTTAGTCAGTGAGACCAGGAACCTCCCGGGGTAGTAATCGCCTGTGAACGCCCAGTGCAGGCGGAAGAGAAACCAAAACATTCTCAAGTTAAAAGGCTGCTGCTGTGAGCGCAATGACACTCCGAGCTTAGTTTGGATTCGTTGTTTGCTTGTTGAGGTTTTTCTGGAGGAAGATTTATTATCTATTGGTTCTCACTAATTGGGCACTGCAAATTGCACCACCACTTGTTTTTGCCTTATCTGCAGATGTAAGAAGACAGCCCTGCACTAGTTCATGTCCACAATCTCTGTTTACAGGAATGTGGGGAGAGAAACTAACACTGTCTTCATTTCCATCTAGGATTTTGCAGAAGCCAGGGAACACTGGAGCTGGAGTCCAGAGCTGTGTTCTCCCTTACAGCTGGAGCAGCCACCCTATTCCAAAGAGGGCACAGTTTGTGTAAGAAGTTGCCCCCAGCCATGCATAGAACACACTCCTGTCCAGACTTGCTTCTCTGTGTGCTTTGTGACATGATTTTTGCTTAACAAGACTCAGCAATCGGGCAGCTGCCAGCCGCTTCCAAAAGCTCACTCTGCAGCTACACAGCCCTGGCTTCATGGCTTAACCAGCAACAGAAACACATTTGGGAAACTGAAGCACCTTTATTCTGCCAAGATTAAAAGCAAACATACTTGCATTGCAGAACTTGGCCCCAGGTGAGGTCAGAACTTGTATGTGGTTTCACAACAGAGTTAAAATAGTCACAGAGGCAAGTCCACTGAGGTGGTCTCATGCCAAGGCTAAGGTGGTCTCAAGCCAGCAAGGCCTGTGCACAACCTCATCCTGTCCAAGAAAATACCATGCCACATGCTTGATTCACATGAGCCTCAGTGGGATTCACAGCAGTGCTTATTTTGCTGAACAGGGAAAGGATTATCCATATTTAATCACATGCAGATTGCAAACCATCTCAGCTTGACCTCCAAGAAGCTGCTAACACCACCTGACAGCAGAAACAGCAAAGGAACATAAGGAACCCCTGAAATACCAGGGACTGCAAAAGGTGTGGTTTAAATCCCATGACTTAGGTGAAAGTAAATACTCAACCAGGCTTGCATAGTCAAGAGCATCTCCTAGGAAATGGGTGCTCAAAATATAAAAGAGCAGCTACTGTTACAGACAGGACATCAAGTCCTCTATCTTGCAGCTCTTGCTTCAGGAATTTTCATGGAAACAGCCCGCTGACAATCTGAACCCATCTCCCTTGCTGGTGGCTGGTGCTTGTTTCCACTGCCATAGAAAGACACAATAATTGTGGGACATAGTCAGGTGCTACTGCAGTCTGTATGTCTCAGGCTTAATTAGAACTACTGAAAGTAACTTTCACAATTTATTTTTTTTAACACAAACACCAATTGCAGACAGAGCTTTCTGGATCCTAGGGAGCACATAAACAGTGATCACATTTATCTGTTCCAACTTACCCCTCCTTTGCCTCTCTTCCTGAAATTATTATTACTTTTATTTAATTGGTACCAGGCAGCACACCATGGTTTCAGAGACCATGAATGGTCAATATGGGGCAGATAACTTCCTATTATATGCCCTTGGATCAGAAAATCTCTTCATTTCACTGAATTTCAGCTGCAATTCTTAACATTCATAAACTATTACAAACCTTTCCATGGATTATTAATCCCTATCACTTGGGGTCATAGGGTAAAAGAAGAAAACTCATTTCCTCTCAGGCTTCCTGTCAAGACCAAACAATTCCTTTAGGTATAACAGATCCTGCACTTAACTGGTTTCAAGGAGAATTCATCATACTGCAGATTTGAGTCAATGCTTCTCCTGCCTTCAGGTGTGTGCAGGAGGAGCTATTGTGACTGTAAGAAAAATGATGCTATTCCAAACAACTAACACGATACCCACTTGAGTACACATGCAAAAAGAGCTCCTGCAGCTATTTACAACTATTCACTGAGATTACCTGGACTGAGCCTCTTAAGAGCCCGAACAGAAGTATTATGTTCATGTTTTCATGGGCCTGACTCATCTCGGAACTGAGTGTGAAATCCATGTACTGTGTACAGCATTGAGAGGTTATCATTCTGCTACCAGAGCGTGTATGGTTACTGCAAGAAGCTACTCCAGCTGACAAACCCTGCTAGCAGTTTACCCTAGATGAGGCCATTTCACCACCCCCTAACTGGAGAAAAAAATGTACCTTCCAAAAGGAGAGCAATTCAAAGATTTACTAACCACCTCTTCCTACCCAAACCCACTCCTAGCTTCCCAGCTGGATAACCAGTACTTGGGAATTTGTGCTTCTACACAATATTGCAGACATCGCTGCTGTGGAAAACAACTTACCAGAAGACTCTGTAATTCCTTCCTTTCAAAACCACTGGGGGGAAAGGAGAAACAGATTTTTAAACAAATTAATTTTAAAATCTTGATTAAAACCACAGGAGACAAAAAAAATCTCCTTGAGTCATTGAACCATGCAGAAAAATGCATGACTGAATATACTCAGAACCTGACTCAGGATATTTAAATTCCAACACATAAAAGCAACACAGGACTTTACTGACTGTATTTCAAATTCATCATAAGCTTAAAAGCTGGAAACTTTATAGTCTGTTTTAGCTTGGAAGAAAACAGATGGATTTTGTTGCCTTCCTGATAGATTGCAAGGGCTCCAGACTGAAAGACACAGACTGAAACACATACGTAGGCTAACAGTCTTGCGGCGTTTTATTAGTAAAACATGAGTCAGGATCTGTCATTACTTTTGGAAAGGTGCCCACAGAAAACGCACAGTGTTGAAAAATGAGAAAGCTAGGCTAGTGACAAACACTCTGGAGGCTGGATGCTTGCTGAAGTAAGGGATGGAGCAGAACAGACGCCAAATCCATTAAGCTGGACTGGTGCACCTGCAGGTTGCTACAGCAAGTGCTCATTCACTTGGCAAACCGCAACCTAATTACACACCAGTGTCACACAGCACTCTGGTGTCATTAAGGACATGAGGCTGGAAAATGCTTATGTGGAAACAAATGAGATTGAAGCTGTCTTGGGGTACTCAGTAAAGCAAAAAAGGAAATACAGTCAGCTTGGAACCAAGTGACAAGCCACACCATTTGCAGCAGAACAGGAAGGACCCAGGAAGACTGAAAGTTGCACAGATGAGGAATACACTGTCAGAAGGTAACATGCACACTTGTTAAACTGCTTGTTATGGGAACCTGGTACATGCAGTGCTACTTGTTCCAAGATTTCCAAGATTTCTAGCCTCAATTTTTTTCAGTACAGATTGGATCCACTGTCACACTGGTTTAGTCACACTAGGAGTTTCTCAGAGGCCAAATTCTAACCTGCCAATTAAGATGTCACACATCGAAGCATAAACATTAACTACACAGCAGGTGACAGTCAGCTTTGCCCAAGTACTGAAGTCACCCACATGCATCCGAGTGGGCATCAGACAATGAGGGATTTGTTTGTCAGTTTTAGAGTTCATAAAACCAGAGGAAATCTCTCATGCTTCTGAGTAATTGTTGCTGGATTTTCTAGGGGGGAAAAAAAGAGTTGTTCCTTGTTCATGCAGCCTGATTAAAGGATCCATGTTGTGCTGTGAGTGCCAGCTCTCAGCACTGCAGCTGCTAAAAAAAGAACCTATTAAATCAGAATTAAGTTTTGGACCATACAAGTACTACTGTCTTTGCTGTATCATGTCCATAATTTGCACAAACTTGAATAGGCATGTGCCTAGAATCTTCAGTTTTAAGGAGCAAAATGGCTCAGGAGTATTTCCTTCTGCTATACTACTATTTAATTATAGAGTACTAAAAAGGGGGGAAGGGAAATAGAAGTCTTGTAAAATACCACACCATTACGTTGCCAAAAAAACCCACCAGGACTTACCCCAATGATGCATTCCTCCCAAGTCCATGCGGCTGGCTCATCTGGCGCAACAGAATTCTGCTTCTGGCAGCAGCTTTGTTAGACATTTTCCTCCCTTTTCACTTGGTGTTTATACCAAAGAAACAAGTAACCTTTGAAGATGCAAAAGGAGCACAGGAGAGCGTAAGGAGCTGAGTGCTAGCACAGAGCAAGCAGCTAACTGCAGCACTATGCTAGAAGGAGCATAAATCCTGGCAGTCCTTTGTGGAGAGATTGGTTTCCACCAAGCTCACAAGCCCTTAGAGCAGCTGGACAACAATGCTTGTGGCTTGCTAGTCTTCTCTGATGTCAGATCTGTGGTTGCCCAAAGTTTGCCAAATTGGGGAAGATTCCCCTAAGGTCTGACATATCAGAAAGAACACACTCCATTACACAGAAGGAAATCCATACTGGGTTTCTGACAGGGAAAACACTTTCCCCAAAATAATTTTATGCAAGTTTCCAAAACTTGGACACTACAGATGCATAAACTGAAATAAGTCTAACACTTAACCTCTCTTTCAGGGGTTATTTCCT
>NW_008665785.1:4762-13728 GCF_000695815.1 Acanthisitta chloris
GTACTCTGGTATGCCAGAGTTTGTTCCACATTTTAGGTACAGCTGCACTGTAATGGCAGGGAGTGTATATTTTTGAATGTATTTTAGAATGCAAGATCACAAAATTTATAAAAGCCATTATACTAGCAAGAGCTTAGATACCAGGAGAGCAACAAAAGCAAGACTGTTCATCAGAGCTGGCAGCTTTGCTCTCCTTGAGAACTCAGTCACTCCTGTAATCAGATTTCTAGAGGGAAGCTATTAAGGACCCCCAGGCTAGCTCAATTCTGTTTTAAGTCAGGAGCTGTTCTAGTGTTAGACCTAGCACTTCACTGTGCTCCATCAGCTTGCACTTGTTGCTGTAAATTCATAGCAAATTTTTAAATTGGGAAGAAGGAAAAGTCCTACAGTCCTAACTAATGGCTAGAGTTGGTCTTCAGTTCCAGCTGACTTACCCAAATTCCTTTAGACTCACAAGGAACTGGTTATAAAACAGCAATACCATTTTCCTGGAAAATGGCATGCTACCTGGCTGATTCCTGCTATGAATAAACCTGGACAGAGTGGAGATTTGCCTGAACTCATTAGCTGCTCAGCATTTCAAGCTGAGCTGAGAGTAATGATCAGTACAAAGCTGAGGGTAGTATCTTACTTGAAGCACTCCAGCCTGCATCAGGAAGGTGAAACTGCATCTCTTTGCCATTGCCATCACAGTGTGGTGGCCAAGAGAGACAACATAATAGTTAGAACTTAAGTGTTTTGCCCTATTCAAGTAGGATTCAGTATGAAGAGGTATAGCTTACCGCTACCGCTGCCATAATGGCGTATTTCAACAGAGAAGACACTAACTGCAGCACCTCTCTCAACACAGGACTGAAGCTTTCCCAGTCTTGTGAATGATATCATGTAAGCACGTGACTGTCTCCTGCAACATACCCTCCCCATGTGACAGTGTGCTGATGTGTCTGGTGAAGAGACCACAGCTCCCTCTAAGTTCCTTGCTACGCCACCCCTGTTAGTGCTTTGGCACAGGTCTCTATTTTCCTGTCTGGCACCCTTAGTTGTCAGATTAAGAAACCTGATGCTATGAGTGGTAGTGTAATACTACCAACCAGTCCCCACCCCCAAGATATTAAGACTAGAACCACACAGTGGATACTGCAGTTTTACATTTATAGTTGGACTTTCGTAATATTCAAGATTAGCACAAGATTCATAGCCATAAATTATACATTGTTATCTAAGTACATAAAATGTTAATGATACATGTATTTGAAGTGGCACAAAGTAATAATACATCCCTGTTGGCATTCTCAAAGGAAGAGGTGGGTGACGGACACACTGTTGATTCTCCTGCAGCATAGCAGAACTGAGTCATTGCACCCTGTTCTTTTAGGTGGTGCTGACTCTGCCCACCAGACAGGGTCAGAACATGGTGTGGCAGGAAGCCAATGCCAGAATCAGTTAAAGGGGCAAATAAAAAGTCAGGATTATGGCCCTCCCTACTGCCTCAATATCTGAGCAGTGTGTTCCCCTCCCCAACCCTGACGCTGTGCTCTTGCATCTCTAGTACTTTGGCAGCCCGTGCACACTCCTATGTTCTCTTGCCACGCATAGCTGAGGTTTCCTTTAGTACCATTTAACGTCAATAAGTAACATGCTCTCTTCTTGTTAAACAAAAAGGATCTGGGAAGTGTTTGCTCTCTGGCATGAGAAGATTTATTTTCTTCAAGTCTCAGATCTACTCCAGAAAATATAGAACAGACTCCAACAGCATTGAGCTCCAACAGCATTGAGCTCCAACAGCATTGAGCTCCAACAGCATTGAGCTCCAACAGCATTATTGTCCAGAAAAGGAAACTTTCCCAATATTCCTCTAAACATTCAGAGCACAAATATTAGAAAAGCCCATTTTTTTTGCACATCAGAATGCAAATAAAATGGGGTAGTCAGATGTAGACAAGCTTTCAACAATTCTGTATTAACGAGATGCTTCACTGAATTGTTAACAGCCCTGCTACTTCAGTAGCTTCAGCTAAAGCTTTAACAACTTGGTGCCAGGCAATTTCCCAGCTGCCTTCAATGGGCTTTGCAAAAGAAAGAAAAATATGCTCTCTTCCCCCTGGCCTCAAGCAGTTATTGCTATATGAGTTAGTGAAATAGTGCCTTAACTTCAGGCAAGAGTCTCACAATGTCATTAACAAAAGCTGCCTTTCAGAGGTTGAAATGTAACCGGACAATAATCAATAAATAACAGTAACAGGCACCCTGCTGAAGTCTCCTCACTGAGCCAGGCAGCAAGTGTGTTCAGCCACTAGAAGGTCATCTGTGCCTTTAGGACCATTGTACACTTCTTGGAGAAGTTACAAAGGGACGGGAAGGAAGAGAACAGAGACAGTGAAGGTCTGTCAGAGAGCTGGTTACATATTGAAACCATAACCAGGTGGCTGGGTGAATCCTGGTGCTGTGTATCCATATGGGAAGTTTGCCTGGGGAGGTACTGCACTGGGGCCTGCTGTTAACATCAACTGCTGGCCTAGAAAAGCATGAGAAAAAAAACACATAAGTTAGCTTAAGATCCCAAGCTTCCCTAATGCTAGCTGTACTATGGGACAGGATTATGAGGCTTTAGCTAAAAAACAGACCCTGTGCAAGCAGACACTAGCAAGTCACACTATTACCCAACATGCACCACCGAGTGGGCAACCAGGCCATCTGCTCTTGCTACCAGAGAGCTACAAAAGCAAGGCAGGGCTCAAGAGGAAAGATGAGGAGTATGATCATGAGGGCATGACAAACATTTTGAAGAGACCATACTGAAAGCCAAACAAACTGATATTATTTAACCCATGCATGGCCAGATCTGAAGAGTAAAGCAATTCAAGCAAATAGTTAGGTCTGTTAGGTCTCACAGTTGGGAGAGTGCTGCAAGAGGCCTGAACATACCTTGACAGAGAGTCTTCATTGCTAGGACTACACATGCCCCATGCACATGTTAAATTCATGTTAACATTTACATCAGACAGTGAACTAGTCACATCCTTCCCTTACCAGCCACTTCTAGGTGCTTGTTAGCAGAATGCCTCTTCAAGAAGGGCTTCTAAAATAGCAGCACACTGAGGACAGCAATGGGTTTTTGGCTGCACATGTCTTAAAACAGGTGAGCTAGAAAGCCACTCTGTCTTTCTACTTGGAAGAGCAGAAAGCAGACACATTCCTCAGACAGGAATCAGAGGAGGAATTCGCATGCTCCGTAAGTTTTTCCTGGAATTGGCAACACCTTGGTATCCCCTGTCCTGTTACCATATGAAAGGCTATTCCTAAGGTAGAGTTCTGAGCTGTGTAAGACGAGCAATATTTCAGCTGAGGAGTAGAAGTACTGTAAGAGTGGGATGCCACTTCAACAACTTACACAGTTCATCTAGCAGAGACAACTATTTCAACTACTACCTAGTTGAAACCAGTTTACTGTCACTGGAGGTTGTCATCTAAGTTGCCTCTGCAAAGAGACCAGAGTGACAATAGGTAATCAATTAAAACCAAGTCTTTCACCTACCAAATACTATTGGAGTGGGTTCAGTTACTTGTTCCTCTTCTTTTCTTAGGCTTTCAGAAGCATCAAGTTTATCCACCTACATTGAAGTGAACAGGAGATTTATGAAGGCCTCATCACACCATTGTGTGAAGCTTTTCATGCCTGGTACCTCAGCTACCAAGTGCTCCTTTTTAGTCCAAGTTGGAGACTACTGAAGTCTGCCTGTTCCTAGCAAGCTATGTTGTAAACCTGGCTTCCCAACTGCTTTAGGTGTATTGCAATATACAACAGCTCTCAAATGCAGCAGAGATCCTCATTACCTTCAAATGAACCACTTTAGGAGGCCCTATTTTAGTCACTGCTAACTCTATAACCCAGAAAACCCATCAGATTGCAATTCTGAGCATCATCTCAAATGGGCTTAACCTAGACTTATCTGTTAACCTACAATCCCTCTCCCCTTCAATGACAGCACACAGATACTTGCAAATATTCCAGGCCCATGAAGTTTGATCTTATCTAGGACTACAGCCTAACCTGGGCTGCTAGGTATTTGTTTAACTGTATTAGTATTCACAGAGACTTACTCTAAAGGAAACTCTAGAATCATCGTGGAAAGTGGTCTAGTAGTATCAGTTTTCTACAGATCTCAGCACTGTACCAAGTAAAGCTCTGTTCATGCTAAACACATTTGTGAAAGTGCTACAATAATGCAGGAGGTCCTGAATAAAACTTTGAACTGGGGGTGAGGGCAGCAATCTGAAGATGCAACCATACTTTCCTTCTCACGTTTAACAAGTTATGTATTCCATAAGAGAACCACTGAGACTGAAGACCATAAAAATCACACAGCTTCACATCCAGGCACAGGCAGTACTACATTCAGGTCAATGCTCTATTTCAGCAGCTCCTCACTCAACCTCCTTTCTCACCACAACAGTCGTATCTGGTCTGAGAATTGCTGCAAGAGGTCTCTATTACCCTTTAGAGATGTTATCTAGATGTGGTGTTTACCCTGAACTTTTTGAAGTTTGCATTCAAATTACTAACTTGAGTGGCAGTAGGTCTTTAACTGGTTCATTTGCAGCTGTCAGCCTAACAGCTCCTCAGCATAACACCAAATATCGGTGTTACAAACCCTATCCAAATGACTGTGGCTCAAAGTAAGTGGTTCGTGACTCCCTGTCCTGCTGTCTACCCCGGAGCCCGCGCTCCCGAGATCGCTGTTCCCTGCAGTGGCTCCAGCCAGCAGTGCAGCCGTGCCCTCTGCTGGGCACACCGCGGCCATCCCCAACAAGGGACAGGAGCAGCTCCGGGAGAGCCAAAACGCGTCTTCTCTGCTGCCTGCAAGTGCTTCAAAAGGTCTCCAGGTGAGTGTCACTATACCGTGTGCCTGGCCCCTTTCTGGGACATCGGGTATTCTGTGTTTTAACATCTTTTTTTAATGCAGAAAAAACAGGTAAGTTCTGAAGATGTACATGCCCCACTGAAACTGGTCTATTCTTTGTGCTTTTGAAGTTAGTTACATGACAATTTTAGACATACCACATTTATAAAGCCCATTCTCCAACTCCGTATTTTGCAGTTAATTCAACAGACTAAATTAGTTTCACTGTAAACCACTTTCACCATGCAGATTTTCCTTCTGGTAAGTTATCCCGTGTTTAGTAGTACATGGGATCACTTGGAAATCCAACCAGCAGTTTAAAATATATCACTTTACACCTAAACCTCAGGAATTCGGGTGAACTTGTGTGGCAAGTTTCTCCTCAGTGAAATATGAGGAGTAGGAGGAGGTATTTAAGGTCTGTGCAAGTACTTTCATCATACTCAAAGGTAAGAAGTTTGCAGCAGTTTTATGTCACTACTTTAACTCACCATGCCTGAATTACTGCACACTTCAGTAATTTACAGCATAACAAGCAATTTGCACTTGCAAGACACCCTGTTACATGGCAGCTGCTTTTGTTTCCTTATGAACAGCATCCCCCTGGCCACAAAGTATCTGTAATACAGTAAACAGGAGCCCAAACACTCAAGTCCTCCTCAATCACTTGTTTCTGTTTCCCATGAAAAGGAGTAGTCTAGTTGGATTTTCAAGTTGCTTGTGAATAGTTATCCTTTTAGCATTAGAAAGTGAACAGGAAATGAGTTAGAGCTAAATTACACTGCTCTTCTGGCAGAAGCTACAGCTAGATTCCTGCAAAAGAAACCTAGGATATTGAGGGACACAAATGAACACAAAGAGTTTGAAATCAGAGTGTCACCTTATAGAACAGCCCATCAACCTGCAAGAAAATTCAGAGGGGAATACTTAACATGACTTATCAGCAGCAACCTGAAGCAGTTACAATTAAAACAAGCAATTTTAAAAAGTTCTGTGATTTCCTATGCAACCCTAGAGCTTTCCAAGGCAGGATCTTAGCTTAGTATCTTAGAATGGTTTGAGACAAACCTTTCAGGACCACACACGAACAGAATTTCTTCTCTCAGCTGGGGACCAGCTATTGGTATCATCAGTCCTGTACAGCCAGACTACGCATCTAAAGTTCTGGTTCCCATTTAAAAAAAACAAACCAAAACATCTTCAGCAGTCTGCTGCTACGACTGATGTAGGAATAACGTGCACTATTAGGTATTCCAAAGTTCTATTCCCTGTAACAAGGAAACAGAGTACTTTCACAGTTACACAAAGTAAACAGGGATATCGGTTGTCCTCACCAAGTTTTCAGTTTCAGCTGTGGAGCTGCTCTGAGGAGCTCATGTCCACTGTTAAAAACAGAAGTTTAACTAGACTTCAAGTCCCAAGGCATCTATTTATAAACTTTGCTAGCTAGCCTGAAGTGATGAAACCCCCAATACTTCAAGAAGTCTTTGTCTATGAGAAACAGTAATTTTCCTAATATATGCAAAGAGGTCTGGTTTGCATAATGCTAATCATCCAGCAAACTTAACTTTTAGCCTATGCAATACTCACTTTGGTAAGGTACTCTCTCATCACTTGGATGAAATAAGGCATTGCAAAGTCCATGATGTTATGTCTCCATGCCAACTCAAGGACTACATCTGGGTGCAGCAAGTCATAGCATGTGAAAAGGCAGGCTGCAAAGCACTCCTGCTTGCCTTCTTCCAAGAACCACTGGAGCAGCTTCTCAGCCAGCTCTGCATCTTTGGACTCTGCAGCATACTGCATAGCATCCTACAGAAGACAAAACAGTTAAGCTTGACCCTTGCCTGTCAACATCTTGCTCTACACCTTGTATGCATGTTATTGCTAGCTATATAAGCCAGGTATTTGGCATACCATGAAGTTAATCTTTAACAACACCAGGCATGTTCTGTAGGAGCCAAGCTACAGTACACAGCTTCAGTTAAGTTATCTTACTTTGAGGAAACCCAGGTCTTTATTAACATTATCCAACAGGCTTCCCTTAAGTACTTGAAGTGACCTGATGAGATTTTTCCTAGCTTTGTAGCAGATAAGATAAGCAATCTTACTGGTATCCCACCTACCTCTCCATTAGATCTTAGGGATTACCCAGAACAGAAGAGATTATTCCATCAACTGCTTGCTATGTGGCAAGACAGAAGACTATTTGCCAGCTTTCCTACAGAGTAGGCACAAACTCACTACAGGCTTGAAGATTATACCACTGTAATCACATTTTATCAGTATCCTTACAAGAGTACAAGTCTTCTGTCCTATGGATAATGTTTCATACTGATACAGATAACTACAGATGCCACTGATTGATGCAGAGCAGGTCTCCAAGTACAAGACAACATTATGAAATTAGATTTAAGATGCTCATTTGAAATTGCATACCCTTCTGCTCTAATAGGAGTCTTTCCTTAAACTTCAAGCGAAGGGCTAAGACTGATTAAATCTCCAGACTTGAAACTAACGAAACATATTGCATATCCAGGCAATCTATGCAACACAGCTCAGACTTTAGTCTCATTAACTCACCTTATACAGACGGTCCTTCTTGCACAGCTCCACACTCTGTTTCCAGCGGTTGTTACCCTTGTACAAGTAGGCTGCAATACGCCTAAATTCAATTAGTTCGTGCTTTTCCAAGCGCTGAGCCAACGTTATGTTATCAAAGTTGTCATAGGCATCGATGGAAGCTCTCAAACCCTGTTCAAGAGAGAGCAGTTACATGTGCTTTCACATGGCAGTAGGTCAGAACTACAGCAGAGAAGCATCTAATCATGGCACACAAGTGTTTAGGTTCTGCCAGGTGGATGTTGATACTACGGCTACACCTTTATTTAAAGAAGTGCTACTCTGTGAAGTACACACCTGGTACTGACCTTTATGAGGTTTGTTCTGGAAAAACATCTGTGGCATCTACTTTTTCACAAGTCATTGGTGTCTCAAGACTCCTGCCCTCAGAGGGCCTGACTGCACACCCACCCCCCCACTGCTGCATTGCAGATGTTATCTTCTACTCAAGGGAATTACTGTGTCAGCTGGGGAACAATAAAACCATGGCCTCTTTTTGTTGGAGAAAGAGGAGCATCCCTCAGGCTTAGCAATCTATTTTGTGGGGCTCACCTGGAAATCCTCCTCCTCTGTTAAAAGGTTGTTTAGAGCTTCATTAACTCCCTTGTTGTTGTGGTTCTGGACTGAACGCAGATAAGGCTTTACTAGCAGTAGCTGATTAACCTGGAAGTAAGATGTTTCCATTACAAGATTGAGTATACCAATCCTGACACTGCGTATTCCCCAAAGAGGTTCCCACTTGTTATTATAAGAATGTGTGCCTATTGTTAGGGCCCTTCAGACAAAGCATCTTATACTGCCAGAAGAAAAAAAAACAAACACCAGCCTCCTAGGCCAGTTCTGCTACCTCTCTGTGTTTCCCATATCAAGCCAGGACTGGGCTGCTTCTCAGTCTTCTACACTGGAGGCAAAGCTACCAAACGTCAACTGTTTTCCAGACATGGCCTGGAATATCTTAACTTGAACAAGAGAATTTATTGTTCATCTCCCATCTCCCAAACTCACCTTTGAGAAAAAATTGACTGTCCTGGTGTGATCCAGTCGTGGAGATAACACAAGCAGGAGATCATTGATCAGCAGAGGTTTGTAGTCTAAGTAGAACTGCAAGGCTTTGTAGTACAGCTCCACATTGGCCACCTGCATGGTTAGACACTAGTTAGTACTTCAAACACATAAGCCTAAGGTGCTTAGCTCAGCACAAAGTTTATCTGACTCCTAAGATAAGCCTAAGGTGCTTAGTTCAGACCGTTTAACTCAGCACAAAGTTTATCTGACTCCTAAATAAAAGCTTAAGTTTCCTTCTAGAGGCAAGAAGTTACACTTATGCAGAATTCATTTGTCACGGTTTAACCCCAGCCGGCAGGCAAGAACCACGCAGCTGCTCACACACTGCCCCACCAACGGGATGGGAGAGACAATCAGAAGGGTCAAAGCTAGAAAAAC
>NW_008665786.1:0-860 GCF_000695815.1 Acanthisitta chloris
GTTGGGGGGGGCCCACCCCCCCGCTGGGATTTGGGGGTGAAGGTTTATAGGGGTCCATCCCCTCCTGGGATTTGGGGTGAAGGTTTATGGAGGTCCAACCCCCCCGGGATTTGGGGTGAGGGTTTGGGGGTGTCTTTCTACTCCCCCCATTAATTTTGGGGTACCCCCAAGGGGTGATTTGGGGTAGATTTTGAGAGTCTTCCCCCTCTGAAGGTGAGAATTTGGGGGTGTCCATCCCTCCGGGTTATCAGGGGTGACTTCTGGCAGGAGTCCCCATAGATTTTTGGGGTGCAGAACCCCCAAAGACCCTCAGGACCCCCAAAACCTCCCCCAAACCCAGACTGAGGGTTGGGGATGCCCTTCGGGGGTCTCAGAGGGCACTGCTGGGTCTCTGCCCCTCCGAAACCCTCCCTGTGGATTTGGGGATGCTCCCCCAAATTTTGGGGACTTCCCCTAGATTTTGGGGGTCCTCCCCCTCTATTTTGGGGTGCAGACCCCCTTCAAACCCCTCCAAATCCAGGCTAAGGGTTGGAGCTCCCCTTGGGGGGTCTCTGCCCAACCTGAGACCCTCCCTATGGGTTTGGGAGTTCTCTCTCCAGATTTGGGGGTTCATCCCCGGTTTGGGGGTGCTCTCC
Organism: Acanthisitta chloris; assembly: GCF_000695815.1. Taxonomy (NCBI): domain Eukaryota; kingdom Metazoa; phylum Chordata; class Aves; order Passeriformes; family Acanthisittidae; genus Acanthisitta; species Acanthisitta chloris. The sequence goes on from NW_008665786.1 coordinate 636, forward strand.
CGCTATGTTGTAGTGCAGAACCCCAGATTTTGGGGTGCAGACCCCCCCGAACCCGGGCTGGGGGTTGGAGCTCCCCTTGGGGGTCTCTACCCACCCTTGGGGGTCTCTACCCACCCTGGGGATTCTCCCCAGGGGTTTGGGGGTTCTCCCACCCTAGGGGTCTCTACTCACCCTGGGGGTTCTCCCTAGGGTTTTGGGGGTTCTCCCCCAGATTTTGGGGTGCAG
>NW_008665787.1:0-6926 GCF_000695815.1 Acanthisitta chloris
TATATATATAATTTACTGACACTAAAGCAAGGTTTGGACCCTAATCCTCCCTCTACCAATATCACTGATGGCTTGTACAACAATATCCTCAGTTTATCTACACTGCAGATAAAAGTTAAATTCTCTTTCCATTTACACCCTCACTTGTATTTCAATGGTGATGTAGTCACTTGCATGGACATGAAAACAGAACACAGCCTGGTTCTTCTGACATACACACAGGACTTCATTCCAAATGAGGAGATTCAGTTTTGTAAGCCAACTGTCCAAACCTCAAACAGAAAAATCATCAGTTGCCACTTGCTAATATGGAATCACTGAGAAAAAGTTACCTTAGAAGGGAACTCTGGCAGTCATCTAGTCCAATCCCCCCCAGCTTCAGAGTCACGTCATATTACTCAGCTCATTGCCCAGTAACATTTATGGTATCTCCAGAGATGAAGATTCAACAATTGCTGTGGGCGTACATCTTGCAAATTATACCATTTTGCAAAATAAAAAAGATGCTACATTCTATACTGCAGAATGGATCCACCTGAGCAGAGCACAGTATGCTGGACAACTCTTCTGAGTTGCTGGAGTTGGATTATTATACCAACCCTGTACTGCATTGGCTGCTCTTGCTGTGCAGTTATAAATGTCAGAGCCAGTCAAGGGTGAATGATTCCCATTTATGGTACACAGCTCTTGGAGGAAAGGGCAGATCACAACTGTGGACTTCACTGCACTGAGGTTTTTGTGGAAGGTTGTGTCATTGCACTTAACTAATATTAGCAAGGTTTCACTTCCAATACCAAAAAACAATCCAGGGAAGAGATCTGTTCAGATGGTTGGATAGGTCATCCTTATGGTTTTCACTAAGGGCTATGCTTTTTGGTTACCTTACCAATGTTAAATTGAATCCACTTGATATTAGTAATCATTTGAGGTGTGTGTCATTGACCATTAACTCGACTGAAACACAAGTTTTCCTCTACATCTGTGAAGCAGAACACCACCACTCCACATCCACACACCCCCCAACCTGTGTTTTAGCCAACAACTTAACTATGTTGTAATCCTGCTACAGAAAATAATTATTTAGCAGAAAAACCCACAGTACCTTGAACACAAGTTTATCTCCACCCAGCCCAGCTTCCAGGAGATGTGAAGCAGAAGTGCACCCACTAATGTTTGCCACCTGAAAGAGAACAACACAGCATGTCTGAACTGTTTCTCTTTTTTAACTATGAGGAGCATGACCTTAGAATCCACAGAGTTTCTCACAGCACACCCATGACTCTAGTTATCAACCATTTCTCTAGGTTAGCAGGGGTGCCACTATTCCCCTTTAAATCTTTTGTTTCTGTGGGTCTTTACTTCCTCAAAATTTTCTAATGCTCTGCTGCCTCCTTGTCATGTTTCAAATGTTTTATAAATTACCATCTACCACAACTACCTTAATCATGTTACTGAATCCCCATTTTATCATCTGTTCACGCACAAGGTTTACAATAACAATAACGATGTTACAAGCACAATCATCTGAAGATGCAAGTGAGGCAAGGTTTGTGACAAGAGATCACTATCTTTTGATACATAAACTGTTACTCTTAGAACAAATAAACATGATTTCAGGACTCAAAGACTCACTTCAGCTGAAGCAATAAGCCCCAAGGATGACATGTGTGGTCCTAGTAGTTTCAAACATTAGCTCCATGACTCCCCATGGTAATTCATGCTGGGATTGGATTACAAACTCCCTTGAACTGACTGCTTCCCCCCCCGCCCTACAGCTTGTGTAGCAAGCACCAAGTGAAGTGTCATCAGCAATAACATCATTACACTGCATGAGCCTTTGAGTCAGAGCCCCTAGAGAAAACATCTTTACAGTCAGACAACCTCAAGTATAAACCACAATACTGCAGTTTGCTCACTGAAAAGGTACATAACAGTTACATCCGTTCCGCATTGACTCGTCTAATGACTTATCCGATCATAAAGTCATTCCTTAGTCTAATATAGAAATAGTATGCAAGGCCTAAGACATACTTGCAGATAACTTGAGTAGTGATGTACACTGATTTTTTTTAAGCTAAGTTATTAGCTTTCTTCTTTCTTAAGCTAGTCGTTCTCAGAAAGGTGTTTCATGCTTCTTGGATGAAAATCCTTGATCAACTAGTACAGTTCAGACACAGACACTGTATTACACTGCTAATGACATTAACATCCATAACAGGCTTTATGCCATAAATGACTTATTTATTACTCCCAGTCATTGCAATGCATTTAAGCAATTATTTAAAAATCTTTCTCTCACAGAGGCAAATAAACAAATATTCACTCTATGCAGTATTATGTGCAGTTGGACACTGTCAGAGAAGAGACAGCTCATTTTCCACATGCGTATGATGAATATTCAGGGCTACTGTCATAGCCGTCACCTTTTTAGATGAGGGACATACGAGAGCTTAAAAGCCAGGACTCCCTGTTATTTGCTGCAGGCCTGACTGTAGTCTGTCCAAGCCAGCAATGAATAGCCATCAGCTTTATTGTGAAGAATTTCCTCTTGTCTCAGGTTTTAAGGACAGAAGTTGAAGTTAGTGACAGTTTCAGATAGTTAGCACTACGTCATATAGTCTTCGATTACATAGGGAACAAAAACAACGACAATTAACAATAACAGCATGTACTGAGATTTACATCCTTTTCCTCCTTTGCTCGTTTGTTATACTCTAATTGAAAGTACATCTGAGACACTTAAAAAATTTCAAGGCAAGGTCATTTGTAAAAGCCAGAACTTACGGAAAAATATTAAGATACTGAGATGCATCTCCAAATAATTAGAAATAGGAAATAACTGTGGTAACACAGACGCCATAAGGCAGTTGTTTGCCATTGAAATATGCTTTTTTACTGTTGATTTACCACCTGTGTATTTTACATCCATTACTCAAAACCCTTTCCCCATATGATAAAAGCCTTGTCCAAGAGACAGTTTCTCTGTGTGTGCCAAAACTGAAGAAAGCATTCACTGCATATTTAATTGAGCTGAATACACTCAAATGGAGATTTCCAAAGCAATTTTTCCTAGGGCTAACTGCAGTCCTGGGACTGCAAGTCAGGCAAAAATGTAAGTCATGCTAAGCAGCAGAAAGAAAAGTAAAGATATCAATTTTAAAAGTATCATACAAGAACAAATGGGGGAAGTCTTGACTCAGGTTGAGGCCAGATTTTCACTAAATGTCTCACAAATTATCAAGAGCACTGATGGCATACATGGACACTTACCAAAATATTAAATTTCTCATTACAAACATTAAGATATGGTAGCGACTTGCATTGCAGAGTTACAACTAAGGCCAAGCACGAAAATAAGCAACATGGCATTTGTGAATACCTAACAATGGGCTAAGGCTTGTTTTCTCCAGCATAGCAGAAGAACACAAAACTGCACATTATCCATGAGTGCCACTTCCAAGGAAGACAGGTTGTACTATAATTGCTCATTTCTATGCTGAAGCATACGACTTTCAGAACAATGAGAAATTGTGGATGCTCTATATCTTAATTACATCACCACCATAATGTTTTAAAATTAACCGATACATTAATGAAGGCGTTATTAAGGCTTTATGAAATATGTTCTCTAGAGAGCAAAACCAGTAATGACAAGAGGTACTAAAGTTAGCTTCAGCATGGAACAGGAAGACATTAAAGTCATTTTTCAAACAACTGTATTCTTTAAACAGTACTTACCCTTGAAAAAGGGTAGGGTAGGTAAATTGCAGGACAGACAGGACATACTGGAAAACAAATACCAAATTAATGGACATCAAACACCTACAGTTTATAACATTAACAAACAATCACAAGAGCAACAAAACACAAAGTTTTTTTGTTTTTCTGTATTTTGGTAGAAGAGACCAAAAAAATGTTTAGCAATTTCTTTTACTTACCCTTGAAAAAGGGTAGGGTAGGTAAATTGCAGGACAGACAGGACATACTGGAAAACAAATACCAAATTAATGGACATCAAACACCTACAGTTTATAACATTAACAAACAATCACAAGAGCAACAAAACACAAAGTTTTTTTGTTTTTCTGTATTTTGGTAGAAGAGACCAAAAAAATGTTTAGCAATTTCTTTTCTTTTCAGGCCTTGGCCTTGATGAACAGCACTTGGGCCAAGGTCCTGTTGAGCTTATCAGAAACACTGCCTACTCCCAGGAACTAGTGCTGTCTAACGAGCTCCTGTTTTTTAACAAACAACCTTGGAGACTTATTTTTCTTGCCCAAGTGGAACAACATTTTTGTTATCAAACTTTCAAAGAAAGTTACCAACCTGAATTGCAGCCAAGACGGAAAATTACTATGATTAAAACCATTTCTGTTGCTACCCTACAAAGAGCTGCCCTAAGTGAGACCCTTTGATCTCTCCTGGACCACAGCGAGCCGCACCCAGAAATCTCCTTCCATGTGGTTTGCCTCTCTGAGCCAGTGAACTCTCAAGTCTGCTATACTTGGAGGACTGATGACAAATGCCAACAATGGAGCCTGGGCTGATACCCCCACTCCACAAGGCTCAATCCTTCACCTGCTAACATGATGCAAAGGCAGCCAATGTGAGTACTTCACTGAACTCGAGGGGGATTTTTCATGGGTATACCCTGTATCGCCTTTAGGGGTGTATGTGTGAGACTGTGAATATGCTATAGCAAATGCACTATGAATGTTGCACTCTTAGATTCTCAGGTACATTACAGTAATAAGTAGGACAGGCCTGTAAGTCACTGTTGTGTCTATAGTAAATTCTGTAAGAATCTTCTGTTAAATTATTTAAATTAAGCCATTGATTAAGTGCTGTTAAAACCTTTAGGCCTAAATCATTGGTCAAGTCTGGGGTTAAGTTTGGCAAGTGGGGTCAGCTCTGAACCCTGTGACTCAATGGGAGTGTCTTATTCCCTTTTATCCTTATGCTTTCCTAGCCTTCCCTTCAGATAGATCATTTTAGGTTGATTTATTTTTAGATTGATTTAGTCTGATTTTTCTCTGTCTGCTTTAACCATGTAGTAAGCAGTAGAGTGAACCTTGCCAACAAACTTTGTCGTGCTTTCACTTTAATATTAAACTTGCTTTTGCTGATACATTTGCCAGTGATTCTTTGAGTGACCCAAAACAGTCATTCATGACACTTCCCATGCCAAAACTGCTGGATGCTGCCTCAGCCACTGTTGGAGGTAACAGACACTGAAGTACACAAGGCATGGAGTGGACACGCAGAGCAATGGAGAAGGCTACCTTCTGAATTGCTCTTGCACTTTCTGAGGGCACTCCATGCATGACACTGAATGGGAAAAGCATTAACAGGAACAAAAAGACATAAGCACTTGTCAATTAAAATCATACACCACAGAGGCAGCTTTTGGCAGAATCAAGACCGATAATCTTAACATAATTGTCTCCTTATGATTAATGCATCTTACAGACCCAGCATTCTGCTCACACACTACTTTGTGTGAAATATTTAAGCAGTCCTTAAAGCCCATTGGAGACGTAACACACGGGGCTAAAAAGCAAAGCCTCTGTGTCATTGTTTTAGTGTTTTGCGGGGTCTGTGTGTATGGATGCTAATGCCTTTTCACACCATGAATATATGCAAATATGAGGCAGAAATACATATGTCTTTCCACATGTATATCAGGATCTAACAACTTCCTGTAATGAAGTATATAAATACTACTTCTGCATAGGACAAGAATGAGTGAAGTTTCCTCAGAGGAACTGAAAGGTACCTGCTGTTCCTTCCATGAGCCAGCAGAAACTGTCAATGGCAAAAGGAGAAGCTGAAAGTTTTCAGCACAGAAGAAACTGGCTGAGCAAGGTCCAGTTCTGAGGTGTGGGGTGTCACTAAGAAGCTGGCAACAATATACAGAGGCAAGGCATGCTGATTCACAGTGGGGTCCTATCACATCTACACCTGTCAGAACTGCCACATGGGTCTTAAATCAGGACAAAATACCTGCACATGTCTGTACCCCGACTAACGTTTGCATACCACTGCAACAACTAAAAGCTCTATATTCTGGTTATTTTTAACTTTTTCAAACTAAAACCAACATTCAGGTTTGAAAATGGAGGCCCTATGTCTAAGTGCTCTAACTTTCTCTCAAGCACAGTTATGCCAAGTACCTTTTTCAATGCACGATGCAATCTGGTAGCAATTCTAGCCCCGTTCTGTTTAACTAACACTGCTCCTAGAAGTCTGTCAAATCAAGTGTATTATCATTCCCTACAAACTTGGCTTCGTGCCTGCACTTCAGTCTACTTCTGGGCACCCTTAATGGCAAGTGTACCTTGGAACAGGACCCAGTGGCCAATGCTCAGAAGAGATTTCATTTTCACCTCTGAAATGCTGCTTTTCTCTAACTCTCCATCAGGAAATACATACCCTGATTGCTTCAATAGCATTTTTTCTTTCAGGAATCTGCACCAGAAACACAGACACACACTCTGATAAACAGGGCAGCACAAAGTGGTTACCCTATCTCCTCCTCCCAATGCAGGAAAAAACTACTTCAAACTATGTTTAAACCCCACAATTTTATTCACAATGTGGTCATCTTCAGCCTAGTTCTGCTTAGGCACTTCCGCAAGACTAACAGGCAATTAAGTTACACAGCGGAAAACAGACTTCTTGCCCTTAATTTGGAGGCTAATTAAGCTGTCACGGGGGTTCTGTGGAAGTTAATACCTGTTTCACTACTGATAAAATGCTTCGAATAGTTCATGTTTTTCCCTTGGATACTTGGTATTATTGCTCCAGTTAATAGGTTTTCTTTTGGGAGTGAGCGTGGCTGCTAGATATCCAATAACAAAATATAAATATTAGACATATTAAAAAAGTATATATTATGAAATATATATATTATATAGCTGATGCTG
>NW_008665788.1:0-1917 GCF_000695815.1 Acanthisitta chloris
CCTTGAGCTACTTAAGGATTTACATTTGCTTTCGGAGGAAACACACGTAGATGGTAAATAGGAATCTTTACCTGTAATGCCCAAACTTCTCATCTAAAGCTGATGAGTCAACCAGCTCAGGGCATTCATCTTCGTTCTCCTTATCCTTACTGCACTCTCCTTCACCTCTCTAATTTTCCACTCCAGCAGCATTTTCAGTTATGCTTTTGCTCTAAGAAAAATCAGTTTCAGAACTCTCTGCATCTTTACTCAGCTTCCAATGCATACTTGGCCATTTTCCAAGGCTGAACTCAACTCTGACATAATCAGCCTTTGTGTATTTTCACTACTTCCAGCTGTTTCTGCCCCTTCCTCACTGCTGTACACGGTGCTGTTAGAGGTTTTGCTCTCAGAGACATCACCCACTTCAGACGTGAGGTCTGCACTGCTCTCTTCGTCTTTGCTGAAGTAGTTGAGCTTGTCCTCAGCACCTTCTACAAATTCTAACAGCTCCGTTGCACTGTCATCCTCCTCAGAGCCTGATGGGTAAAGCAGTTCACCATCTTCCTGCATTTCTTTTGTGTAGCCACTGGCAGCAATTTCTTTGGAGAGAAATCTCTCTGTCGAGACAACACTCTCTCCTGTGAAAGAGATATGTTTAGTTTTAATATGCTTTTGGGTTAAAAACGTGAAACAAACCAGGCCATAATGACCCAGACTATCAACAAGGAGGATATACTCTGTAGAAATACACAAAACACCACACGACAGTGCTGAGCTTGAGGCAAACTATTAACGGAATGTAACCTCAGAGGGAGGAAACTTCTACAGAAGATGACTCCACCTCCATAATCTGCATTTCTATTTATTTAGAGGGCATTATTTTACTTTAGCAGGAATACCTTTTGGGTTTAAGTTCCAATTATGCTCAGGCCAACAGAAGAGTAAAGGGCTGCTGATACACAGGGACTGATCCCAGTCTGGGAGCCCTTTGGAAAGGGCTCGGAGTGAAATAAAACCCTTTCATTGCAACAGCTTCCATGTTAAAATGAGTGAAAAGTTACTTTACTTTTCAAAAGGGATGAAAGACATTGGTAAGAAGAGTTTGTATGTATTAGTGCTCAAAGGGGAATCACCAGATTTACTAGCATGTTAAAAATAAATTTCAAGTTGAAACCCAAATTAATCCTCAATACACTACAGCTGAGGAAAGGCTGATTCTGCAGCATTATGGACATTTCCTAGACATTTACCATTTAGATCAACCCTTTGGACTCCTCTCTCTTCCTTAGTTGCAAGAAGACAGACAAAGGAGGCAGCAGAGGATTTTAGAGCACAAAAAAAAATAATTTACAGTAAGTTTGGTGGAAGAGAACACAACAAGAATGGCAAAAAGGTAATTTAAAATTGTATAGTTTGGCCTTTTTCTTATTGCTCCTACAGGCAGCTCTCACAGGCACTGCTCCTTCTCACAAAGCCAACACTAATGCCACCAAGAGGAAAGCTCAAACTCATCTGGGCATTCCTACCTGATGTCTTTGAACGTGGGGAAGAGCTCACTCTCGTAGTTGAAGCGTTTCTTAAAGAACTCCTTAATACAGTTAACATCTCTGTCAAAATACCTGTAAAAATAGAGTTGTCCATACAAAAAATCAATGAAGTCTACTGCAATGACAAACTTTTACCCTATGCTTCTTGTCTTTCACTGGGTTTAGTTGAAAAATATTTCTATTACTGTTAGGAAGAAAAACTGCATGAAGTTCATTCTCCCCATCTATTCTGCTCAGGTGAGACCCACCTGGAGTACTGCACAGTTCTGGTGTCCCCAACACAAGAAGGACATGGAACTGCTGCAGCAAGTCCAGAGGAGGCCACAAAGCTGATCAGAGCACTGCAGCACCTTCCCTACAAGGACAGGCAGAGAGAGTTGGGGCTGGT
>NW_008665788.1:2063-3256 GCF_000695815.1 Acanthisitta chloris
TGAATGAGAGGATATTAGGATAAAGTTTTTCCCTGTTCTGGTAGTGAGACACTGACCCAGGTTGCCCAGGTAGGCTGTGGCTGCCCCAACCCTGGCAGTGTTCAAAGCCAGGCTGGATAAAATCTTGAGCAATCTGCTCTGATGGGAGCTGTCCCTACACAGGGCAGGGGGTTGGGGCTGAATGATCCCTAAGGTCCATTCTAACCCCTTAACATGAGACTATGGTAAGTTTATTTCTAAGCACTTCTTAACTGAACAACATTATTACCTCTGATAAGCAATTAGTTACATGTTGATCCCACAGAGACATATCTACTCATTCACAAATCAAACTTTGTTTGCAATGTGACTTGTGCTGCATGACAACAGTGGTAGAAAGAGAATCAGGAACAGACTTATGGAAAGAAGCCATGGTTGGCTGTTTGCTGTGTTCAGCATTTGTCAGATTTACTTGGAAAACACCTTTAAATTTGGGCTTACCATTCAGCATTTGCATGTGATGTTGACATCATCTGAGGGAAGTCGATCAAAGTGACACGGTCATCATTATCCAAGATGAGGTTAAATTCATTGAAATCCCCATGAATCAGGCCATGATTGGCAAGTTTTACAATCAGGTCCATTAATTCACTGTAGACAGCAGCAGGATCTTCCACGTGGTGCACCTGACACCTGAAGAGGTAAATAAAACATTCTGAGCCTCGAAAGACTGAAGTTAAAAATACAGACAAGTGTATGAAACACACCTGACATAATGCCAGAGAGATTCAAGGGAAAAGGGCCCTCAGGTCTCTAGTCCAATGCTCCTCAAAGCTGAGTCAAGTCTGAGACCAGATCAGAGTGCTCAGGGCTTCACCTAGCTGGGGCTTGTAACTTCCAGGGATGAAAGAGAGACTGTCCAACTTCCCTAAGCAACCTGTGCCATTGCCTCTCTGCCCCCAACAGAAGGAAATACTCCTTATTCCCCAGGCTAAATCTCACTTAAACTCACACCCATCGTTTCCCATCAGGCATCACTGTCATAATTCATCATTTAAACAACAGATCAGTAATTATGTCTCTCCTAGTTTAGGTAATCTTTTGGTCTCAGTAGGCACTAAGTCTTCCTGTATTCAAATTCAAATGCCCCATGACGTTTTCTTACACAAAATCTATTTTCTAGACTTAGTGAGAAACAAACAAGGTAAATAGGC